>NW_015505226.1:4510670-4559345 GCF_001515645.1 Sinocyclocheilus grahami
ACCTTAAACCGCATAAACACATTTCATTACACCAAATACACAAACTAATGTTCTTTTTAGCAACATCGTATGACCCCTTTAAAAAACATGAATAAAAAACTAACTGACTTTAAACTTATGAATGGTGGTGTTTTAACAATATTAAACTAATATTAAACTACCACTAACAGTTGTTCTACCCAATATTAAAGTACATTTAGATGTACCTAAACATATAAAAAAATACATATTATTTCTTAATCTTGAGAACTATTTGTCATATAGAATAAATAATCTTGATTAATCTCATGATTTCCAATAAAACAGATTTTATTGCAAATGAGATTGATTAATCTCATGAGTACAATAAAACAGAAATTAAATAAAGCTTAGTGTTCCCTTTGAAAACAACTGTTATGGAACTTAAAATGGGTTGTAACAAACCAACAGTTTCACAATGGACAATCTGTGAACAACAGGTGCAGATGCATCAGCCCAGGTTCTGAAAGATGCTTGTACAGACATTGTTAAAGAACATAAGTGCTTGTCTAGCTTCAGTGAACAGGGCTGCAATCGCAATCACTTCTGATGGAGAAAATTGAACATTTTCATAGTCTTGTAGAAGGAAGCTGAATCAAAATGTAATTGTAGAAGGACTATTAGTATTTCTGAAGTATGTTGAACTATTTCAATTTGCAGGATTGGTCTTTTATCTCTCCAAGACTGATTTGTGATGGTCAAGGCATTCAAAACACTTTGGGTACTCTGTCATTTCTCTGTTTCTTCTGCTTTACCTGTGACAACACTTTCCTTGCCACTCTGGGAGGTCAGAGGAAGCAGCACCATCAGCACTGCTGGCAGCCACAACGACAGGCCCGAAGAGAGAGAGGCAGGGCCATGAAAAATTCATCAGGCCTCTGCATGGCGGGGGGAGGGCAAAAGCAAGACTGGTGAGTGGGTTTAATTTTCCCAGGGAAGAGTGCTGCCGTGTCCAGTGCTCCAGTGCTGCTGTAATTAAAGGGATGAGGCCTGCGGAAATTGGCTTGGACCCCGCTGTAGAGCACCGACAACCCCGCCTGTCCGCGCTCTCGTCGGCCTATTCCAAAATCAATTATCTCCAAGAAACAGCTGTAAGGCCCTCACCGCAGCCTCTTGCTCCTGAAGTGAGGAAGACATTTGAAATTCATTACCATATGAAGCAAAATGTCTATTACGTATTAAACAGCACTCGCCTTTTTATAAATTGTTTTTCCCCCTCAAACCTGATGACAATTTGACCACTTTCAGCCTCCTGGTGTGAAAACCAAGCAGCGAGGATTGATTGCACCATTTATAAGCAAACAAAGAGAGGGAGGGGGCATGTCAACACTCAGATGATGGCGGGGGGAGGGCAAAAGCAAGACTGGTGAGTGGGTTTAATTTTCCCAGGGAAGAGTGCTGCCGTGTCCAGTGCTCCAGTGCTGCTGTAATTAAAGGGATGAGGCCTGCGGAAATTGGCTTGGACCCCGCTGTAGAGCACCGACAACCCCGCCTGTCCGCGCTCTCGTCGGCCTATTCCAAAATCAATTATCTCCACGAAACAGCTGTAAGGCCCTCACCGCAGCCTCTTGCTCCTGAAGTGAGGAAGACATTTGAAATTCATTACCATATGAAGCAAAAGGTCTTTTACGTATTAAACAGCACTCGCCTTTTTATAAATTGTTTTTCCCCCTCGAACCTGATGACAATTTGACCACTTTCAGCCTCCTGGTGTGAAAACCAAGCAGCGAGGATTGATTGCACCATTTATAAGCAAACAAAGAGAGGGAGGGGGCATGTCAACACTCAGATATGAAGTTTAGACTGAAGGCTGTCATCTGGTTTATCAGTTTCATACCACTTTTATGCTTTACAGTAGGTAAAAGTTTACTGACCTTGCTGTGCCAGAGAGCTCAACCTTCACATTGTGTTCCTCTGACAGATCTCCCGATAGCAGGAGGCAGTTTGAGCATTTTTCATGGTGAGGATTCTGAATCCACTGTTATCCTGCCACATCTAGGTGTGAGCTTACAATGTAGATAAACAAGTTGGAGAAATGACACAGAAGAGGCTGCAGTAGGGAGAAAAATATATGAAATGAAATATTAAACTGCACAGTGAGGTTCTGTCTGAAGCTAAAATAAAATAGGAAAACATCACATTGGTGTTTGCCTCTCATATTTTTATCCTCCAACCTCACTGTCCCCCATGCAAGACACTTCTAACAAGTCTTTTAATTACCGTCTCTTACACCAGCTTCTAGGTCACCATGTTCTGCTTGGCTAATGTAAATAATTCACCAGCGACCAACTGGGTACATTTCTGGACTGAAAAGAGCTGCCTGCCACACATGTCAATTCTCCAGGATCATACCAGCGTTGGCTCATCGTGGGCCAAACACGGAGCTATGAACAGCCAGTAGTCTCAGTGAGAACATTGGCCGTAGAGTGCATTGTGAGGGAATTCACTGAGGGATGTGCAGTGTCAGGGAGTGACTCATCGTGTCGGACTATTCCAGGACAAAGAGACGATAACAGACGACTCACAGGGGAGCTGTCTTCTCCCACTATTCACAGTCCACCGCACTCTCTGTACTCTAAAGTTGGTCGGGGGGGAGAGAGTTCGAGTCAGTGAATCACAATGTGTCACGGGGAAGTGTGTGTGTGTGTGGGGGGGGGTTTAGATGTGCAGTATGTTTGTTGACGCCAAATGGGGCTGAGCTGAGCTTGCCGGTGGTAAGCGACGTAAATACAAGGTGAGAATTCCACCATACTCCGGTGGGATACGGATGATGCTGGAATCGGGACTCAAGTACTTGTTCATGTGGAAGGCAGGAGCGAGGTGTACGTGGTGCCACTGAGATCAGGATTAATGTGCCGTCAACTATGGGATGGTCATGTCAACGATCACACACAACCTGCCTGAATTATTCAACTGCACTGAATGACATTAAATCTTAAGACAAAAATTAAATTTGCTGTTTAAACCCTCGCAGAAATGACAAAAAAAATACATTACACAAAGATAATACTTGCGATAAGAATCAAATAATTTAATGTTAATCAAATTTGGGTACCGAAACGATTGTTTTAGTACTTTTAAGGAAAACAATATCTGGAAAAATTTTAAATAAATATAAATTATAGTAAATTGAAAGCAATTCTCAGAAAATGTGTGTTTATACATTTTTGATGATTTAAAAATTATTGATTAAAATATCGAAATGGCATAAATACATTATAATAATCGGCCTTAATTTTATCATTAATAACATAACTCAAATCTAAAATGTAAAAGTGTGTTAATATTTTAATTTGATATATTACAAATATTTATTATATTTATAAAATGTCACTGGCAAAATGCATAATGTGTATCTTTATACACATTGTCATATGAGTCTCACAGTTGTTAACTCTACAATGTGTGTTTGATTCTCTAAAAAGAACCGAGTCATTAGAACCATATTGGTTGTACTGTTGTACTGGTTGTACTAATGTTTTTGATTCACTAAAAAGAACCTGTTCACAAGAGTCAATCATTTGCGAATAAGACCACACTGGATATGCTGTACACAAGAAAAAAAGGTGTAGAAACAAATTTCACTCAGTAATTGCTTGTAAATTTCACAAACTATTACAAAGAAATGCAAGTAACCAGTGTATGTTTAGTGCTGTGATTACAGTAGCAGCATTGCATCCCAGTTGAGTACTACAGGAAATTCTGTTTAGCATGAACTTTAGCATGGTAGCCTATTTTGTCAGCTTCGGCGGAAGAATGCACGAGTAAGAACCGATCCCGGAAACAAACATCATTTCAGGGTTTTTTTTCGCCAGAAATTTTAGAATTCCAACCATACACAATACACACTGTTACTATTTGGGTTTAGTCTCTTTCAGCATGAGACCTGTTCTTAACCAGCTAGCGTAAACATATCAGCAGTCAACGCCCTGCAGCTGAGGCAAATAAGCCCCTAAAATAATTAGTCCTGAATGAGGCTCCTTTAGTAATGTTAATGATGCACTCATTGACCACAGTGTTATCTGTCTTATTAGAGGGGTGACCTGGAGCTCTTGCCTGCAGGTGCCCTCTTGCTAAAGGAGATAGAAGGGCACAGAATCAAGAAAAACACCCTAAGTGCATTATTGGCTATCCTGTGTGACAAACTTTTCTAGAGTTATATGATTTCCTCGAGCGCTTATTCTCTGAGCATTGGATGAAGGTGAATGAGGCAACTCATTGCCTTTGTTTTGTGAGTCTGTGCATATGTTTGCTGGGCTCTTTTGTCCTGGCTGAGAACCCTGAGAGCCCTTGAGAAAATCCTCCACAGACGGAGCAAGAATAACTTCCCAGACATCAGTCCCATCATGCTTTGTGACAGACCGCCAAAATTAAAGTAAATGCAGACCATACCTTATTATGCTAGCACACAAATCATGAAAGATTAAACATTGTAGAAACAAATTGTTACCCGTTAAAGAATGTATATAGTTCACCCAAAAATGAAAATTTGCTGAAAATGTACTCACCTTTAGGCAAAGCAGGATGAGTTTGTTTCTTTATCGGAACAGATTTGGAGAAATCTAGCATTACATCACTTGCTCACCAATAGAACCTCTGCAGTGAATGGGTGCCATCAGAAAGAGAGTTCAAACAGCTGATAAAAACATCACAATAATCCACATGTCTCAAATTCATCAGTTATTGTCTTGTGAAGTGAAAAGTTGTGTTTTTGTAATAAATTGATCATTAACATCAAACTGCTGCTTCTCGGTAAAATACGAGTCGCATCTATAATATAGCATTTTTCCCCAGTGAAGTCATATCTGAATCAGGAGAGAAATATGCAAAGATCAAGCACAATTTAGAAACGAAAACAGTTCAAAAACAATTCAAACAAACAAATATGTCAATGGATTTTGGTGTGAGAAGGCAACAGGGGATGGACTTTTTCCACTGGAGGAATTAGTGTTATTATGGATTATGGACTCATATTTTGTCCAGAAGTGACGGTTTAACATTGATGGATTTGTTTCTTACAAACACGCAGCTTTTCACTTCACAAGACATTAATTAATGTATACTGGAGTCATGTGGATTACTTTTTCTGTTTGGACTCTTATTCAGACAGCATCCATTCACTGCAGAGGATCCATTGGTGAGCAATTTTTCCAAATCTGCTCTGATGAACAAACTAATTTATCTACATCATGGCGTGAGGGTAAGTAAATTTTCTGCTCAAAGAGTATCTTATTATAAAGAGTATCTGATCTCCATGCAACAAAGATGTATTGTTGGTGACATAGGCCTACTTTTCACGCGTCTGTATCTCAGGAAGGATGCAGAGAAATCTCTCCCTCAGTATCATGATGTAGCAGCTGATAACATTGCATTACAGCAGACAGCAGCCCTGAAAAACACATAGATTATGTGCAATATTAATCGGATTGCATTAGCAAGTGATCTTTTGAGCTCCTGTAGTCTCTAATGGAGTTTCCATGTTCTTCAGCGACATTGATAAGGGCAAGTAGCCTGAATGGGGGAGGAAAAGGTGATAAACATTCCAAATAACTCTGAGGAAGGTGCAATTTTGAAAATTTGGTTGAAACTGTATGTTTTTCCTCTCATCAGTGGTGTATTTTTTCTACCAACAGCTCTAGACATCAAGAAAAGATTTCTCCAGCAACAAACTCCCTTAGGGCTGGTCTCACCTGGATCTGCAGTGCAAGTGAAGCTGTTTATAAATAGTCAGATATCCTGCAAGCTTTGACACATTCACATAAAAGTTTCATTTGGAGAGAGAAGCTGAGGTGAAGGATGTTGTGGAAAGGAGAAATTTCCAGGAAGCCAAGATCAAGTTTCTATGTAACACCAATATTTTATTACCTTGTTGTATAACTTATTATTAGTATAACTTATTTCAAAATTGATGGGACCAAGGACATCATTCGTTTACATTAAAGGAAAGTAGGCTAAGGCATTTTAAACAAAATGTAGAAATGTGAAGCTAGTATTTTTCTTAAACATACATAGATTAAATATTCTGTAAAATATATTGTAATTATTTGAGCTGTAAAGCCGTCTAAAGCATTCTTTTTGAGACAGTACTTGTTTCTAGGTGGATAAACATCTGGCTTTTTAAGGTTTAAAAGGATAATTTGAAATGAAAAACCTGGCTTTATTTACTCACCCTCATGTCGATCCAAACCTGTATGACTTTTTCTTCTGTGAAAGACAAAAGAAGGCATTTTGAAAGTGTCTCAGTGTTTTTAGTCCAAACAGTGAAAGCCAATGAAGTCCAAAACAAAATCAGAATGCAGTGATTTTGACTGTATGTAAGAGCAGTTTTGGAGGTAACGCATTACGAGTAACGCGAGTTACGTAATCAGATTACTTTTTTCAAGTAACTAGTAAAGTAACACATTACTTTTTTAATTTACAAAAAAATATCTTCCAAAAAAGTAACGCCAGTTACTTTTTCCCATTTATTGACTGATAAGTCACCTGTCCCAATATTGGGAGAAATCGGAAGTGCAGAGGCGTTGTGTGTGCTGTGTGAACATGATGTTACTGTAGTTCTAGACTAAACGCGAATGTGCATTAATTCATCCCACTCACAAAAAACAGATTTAGTATTCATCAAAATGAATTAAAACAGTGAAATGCAAACTCAGAATATGACACAAACCTGCAATAATTAAATGTTAAATAACACAAATGTATCTAATCTCATTTTATTAACCAATGTCTTTGCTGCTGACCTTTGCTGATCCAGTTCAACCATACTAATAAGCAAAAATGACTTTAGATAAACTAACAATTGTGCTTCATTGTTTTTTTATTGCTGAAGAGTGTTTCTTCTCCTGTGTTCTACTGTACAGACGTGAATTGACTTTTCCTTCAGCCTGAGGTTTATTCATTACACTTTTTGGTGTGAAAGGGTTTTTACATTAGCTATAAATAGAACTTCTTATATTAAAAACAATCAAGCCCTGCTCATATTTAAAAAGTAACGTAATGCATTACTTTCCATAAAAAAGTAACTAAGTAACGTAATTAGTTACTTTTTTAGGGAGTAACGCAATATTGTAATGCATTACTTTTAAAAGTAACTTTTCCCAACACTGTGTTAGAGACCCTGTCACCACAACTTAAATTAATGCATGACTGCAAGTTAAATTTTTTATTTATTAATTTAATTAAACAAGGCAGTAGATGTTATATTGCAAACATTTATTTATTTACGTTATGTTAGTGTTTAGTGATGGGTTTGACATTTCAAGAGTTTATTTTATTTTGCAGTTTTTTGTCGTTACCGTTGTGCTGAATAGTAGTGTTAGTGGTTAGGTTGTGGGTGTTAATCTAAACATTTGTTTTTGAAATGTGGACAAAAACAGCCGAAACATTTTTCAAAATAACTTCTGAGCAGAGAATCAAAACTATCTTCTTTAAGATTGTAGATGTATGAATAGTCCCTGCAGAAGAGGTTACAAACACGCTTCTTTTTTACTCTCAGTGTACAGCTAAATACCTTTGCTCACACAGCTGTTAGGCAGAAGTGTATATCTATTATGAATAGTGAAGTGAGATGTCACTTTCAGCCACACAAAGGTAATTCCTGTACCTCCCAATGAGAGCGGAAGAACAAGACAATAATGATATTACCAATTAGCTGCACACGTCAAATGTCAGCGTCATGTTTCGTCGCTTTGTTTGTATGGTGCTAATAATGGGAGCATCTGCTCATGGTGCATTTCAACCTAGGTCTTTATCTCCTGCCAACAGCAGACTGAGTGAACCCGCTCAGTCTACTCGCTGCCTACATTCTATTGATTCTCCTAAAACCCTCAACAATGGTATTTGTATGCCGGTTTATTCTGTAGTAACGTAGATATGCCAGGCAGAATTAAAGTGGGCCAAACAAACGCGGCAGGCGCTGGCTAATTGTGCTGTGAGATTGTGTGTGAGCGCGAGAGAAACAAATGAGAGGTTCAATTTGATATAACCCGCAGCTTTTCCGTCAGGCATCTTGCTAAGTACTTTCAAGTCTTTGTGAGGAAATAATTGATTTGTGGATGTGCCTCCGGGTGTGTGCGAAAAACATATTATGATATTTGTCAAATAATAGCAAATAATCACTTTCAGGGAGGGAGGGCTGGTTAATGGATTACTGAGTAATGGAGAAAAAGTAATTGACAGTTGGGTCAAATTGACAAATCATGTCTGTTTCATTACTTATTCTGCTGAGGTGAAATATGCGCTCAGTGCTGAATATTTATAGTCTCAGCTGCATTGAAAATTATGTGTGTATATTTGAGCAAAGTGCCTTCGAGAAATAAAACTTTTGGTTCCCTCCACACACACACACACACACACACACACACACACACACACACACACACACACACACACACACACATAGAAAATGTTCTCCTAAGCCTTGTTTTTTTTTCTTTCTAAACTAGCAGCAGCTCATTTCTGGAGTCATACCTACAGTAATGATGTCGAGTCTAATCTGAACAGGGAGACAGCAGAAAGGATATTGAACAGTGGAAAGGTTAATCACCACTGCCTGGTTAGCCAGGGAAGACAAGCTAATTCCTCCGAAAGGCAAATGGCACACAGCTCTATCGGAGTGCAGATAAGCAGTGTTAATACACAGGCAGAATGGGGACTCAAGGGCTAAGGCTCTGTTATCGGCCAGCCCTAAGACGGAGCGACCTGGAAACAGCCCAGCCCCTGCCCTGAGCACAAAAAAACCCTCAGACAGCCTCTGAAGCAGAACTATCATGAAACCCTGACCTCCTAAAACCATCCCCCAGATCTGTCCAGACTCATTTACAACACAGCTTCCACAAACCACAGCAGAATCCAACCCTCAGTTTTTCCCACCCAAGCGTAGACCCCCAAAACTAACCTATTAGGTGGCATAGCTAATTGGAAGATCAGGCAAAGGCATTAAAAGATAAGATACTCCGGCAGCTTGCCTGAAGTGTGGATCAGCACACCAATGGGAAACTAGCAGGTTTTGTGACACAATCGTTGTGTGAGCACAGCCCTGAAATTGTCCGGTTAACAACTATTGGAGTATGTTTTACAAATTGATACTGTTTCAGTTTTTCTAAAAAAAAAAATTGCATTTAATTCAATGTGTCACTAGCAGTGTCTTTGTAATTATTTGTGAAATGTATTAGCAAGTGTACTTTATTACATTTTTTTTTTTTTTTTTTTTTTTTAACTGGTGTCCGGGGACCTCCAGGGGGTTGCAAGGGAGTTTTAGGTGGTCCATGGAAATATTTATGAAAATTTTAAATAAATAAGATTTAAATAAATAATTGATTATATTATTAAATAAAAATTAGTTTTAAACAAATATACAAACAATTCGAATAAAATAAGTAATTAATGAAATATTTTATTAAAATAAATGATCAAAATTTACACACACACACACACACACACACACATACATACATATATATATATTAGATCAAATAAATAAGCAAAAATGTATTAACAGATTATCATAAATTAGATTATTATTTAAATTACAGATGATTATGATTATAATGATTAGATTATAACAAAGGTAAATTAAATTAGATTAAAGTAGATAAATGAGTAAACAAACAAGCAAATAATAAATTAAATTATATAAAAATAAATTAATAAAGAAATTTATTAAAATGAATAAATACGATTTGATTAAAACCTTAAAGGGGTGCTATTATGCTTTTTCACTTTTTCAACTTTAGTTAGTCTGCAATGTTGCTGTTTGAGTATAAAAAAGATCTGCAAAGTTACAAAGCTCAAAGTCCACTTCAAAAGGAGATATTTTATTTAACAGAAATAATTTTTCAAAAACTACAAGGAACGACTCGTTTGGACTTCAACGCATATTTTCCGGGATTTGTGATATCACTATGTCTGAGACACGCTAGCTTTCCCAAGGCAGACAAACTTAGAGTGGTTACAATCATCCAGGTTTAAATCGTGCTCAAATTGATTTGATTTTGATGCAATATTTACACTGAAGCTCGCAGGCGGCAATGGTAAGGGGATGACATTTCCCGACCAGGCACCGAGTGCTGCCAATCACAACACACACTGGCCCAGCTAACCAATCACAGCACATTTCGTATTTCAGAAGGCGGGCCTTCATTTGAGACAGGAACTATTTGAGCCGTTCATGCCAGACTGGGGAGAGAGGTGTTGTAATAATGTAAAATATGTGAAAAATAATGTGTTTTTCAGACAACCTAGTATGAGAGCCTGTTCTAGTACACCCCTAAAACAAAATCAAGACTTTGTAAAAGAGCATAATAAGACCCCTTTAAAAAATAATTAGTTTTTAGTAAATAAAATTATAATTAAAAATGAATGAATAAATAAACAAACAAACAAATAACTATAACAATACAATAATTAGTAGGAAAAACCTAATATATCGGAACAGAAACTCAAAATAACATTTTAGACATATTTATAACATTACTTTTGGACAGTATAAATGTGGTCTTGATGCAAAAACCTTTAAAAGATGTCTTTTTAGGATGGGGGGGGTCCATGGCATTAAAAAGATTGAAAATCACTGCATTAATATGTGATTCTGCAGAATTCAAGGCTTAAAATTTGTCACAATCTCTGATTTTCCCTCTCCCCTCTTGAGGGAACACAAATACGCACATCGGAAACTCATCAGCCATTGTTTCTTAATGTGGTATGAAATCCCATTTTCTGGTGAATGCAAAGTCCTAACCTGCCACAGGATAAGCCTGGTTTTACATGTAGCTCTTTCATTCAGCATGTTACGGTGTCACCACGGAGGTAAACCCTGCACCCCTCCACAAAGTATCTGCTGTAAGATGCTTTTGCCTGCCTTAGTAATACAAAGTAGGCATATAAACATCACTTCATTATCAGGCAGCCACTCGGAGCAAAACTGAACAGGCTGAAGGATATCGCCATTATTAAATAGGCTTTTTCCAGCGGAACGTGAGAGATGGACAAGGTCCAATGGTTTGCGGTGGGAGTGTTAAACAATAAGGAGGCAGAGGAGTTTGTGAATAATGGATTACTACACAATGAGTGGCTAATTAGCATGAACTAGAAAATCTCAGTGAATGCGTTGAAGGCCAGATACTGTGTCTCAAAAGACCGATTTACCTTAATGGCTACTACTGACTCAATTAATAGGTGTAGTCCACCCAAAAATGAAAATTTGAGTCACCCTATCGATCCAAATCCAATGCTGTTATTCTTTTCTGTAGAACATAAAAGGAAAATCTTTAAAGAATCTTCATGCAGCTCTTTGCTATGACAGTTCATAGTAACGTGTCTGTTAAAATCAAAAAGTGGTCCCTTAGACCTTTTCAATGAATCATTTCGTACTAGCTCACAAAATCAAACTGAATGATTCATTCATGAATCAGATGGATTCACTTACATACAGAACTCACAGATCTGGAATAATGTTTTCAATTTCATTCTGTTCTTCACACAAAGCTGTATATGACTCATATGATTTCAGAAAACTTGAAATATAGTGCATGAGTCATATGAACTTTGTGCTTAAAGTAAATGCATAAAAATGGCTAAAAGTAGTAAGTTCCTCATCAACTATATTATATTATACTATATTATAAAATCTAGATTAGCAATAGTATTTTTGGATATTTTTAAGAATTTTTTTAAATACTTAAGGAAAATTCAAACTTTTATTCAACAATGACACAAAATTGATTTCTATTTAAAAGATTTCTATTAAAAAAAATGCTGCTGTTTTAAACTTTTTTCATCACAGAATCCAGAAAAAATTATCACTGTTTCCACAACAGTATTAAGCAGCACAACTGTTTTCAACATTAATAATAGTATGACAGTTTTTTGTTTCTTGATCACCAGATCAGCATATTAGAATGATTTCTGAAGGATCACATGACTGGAGAAATGGCTGCTAAACATCAGCAGGAACAGAAATTTTTATTTACTTTAACAGAAGCACTGCATAAACGTTCATGCAAGACTCTATGTTGACATGACAGTGCTCTTCTAAACAGTTCCAGTCTGTTCTCTCCTTAATTAGGGGAAGTAACTTCGGTTTGTCATCGGTAGAGCTGTGCCGGGGTGAGGGAGGGGAGGCGTGGGACGTTTCGCACAATCGCAGGGTCAATGAAGTTGTACTTCTCCCCTCTGAGCACCACTAATTTGCTGGAGGAAGTGCTGACAGGACCTTTCTGTGCCATGTTTTCCTTTCATGGCTCCACCTCTCTTTTTCTAGCAGACCTCCTGTTACAGATCTGGAGTGGTGGAAATCCAAAGGGGCCAGAGCATAGAGAGGGAAGGCCATTGGTAATGATCCACTTCACATGTGCGTTTATGAGCTGGGGGAAAAAAGTGGAAAAGAGAGAGCCGGAGAGAAAGGGCGAGAGCTGATTTTGGGACCCTGAGAAAGACGGGCTCAACAATGCCTGCCGGTGGAGAGCCGCATTTAAGGGCATTCTCCTGCAGCGCGCCGGCCCCTCGCTGCAATGGGCCACTTAACACAAGAGCACCTCTCTCACCTGCCAGGCAAACACTGCAGCCTCACTGTTTACCACCACCAACCCTCAAGCCCACTCTGGACTCATCTGCCCCAATTTAGCCACACTGAGGCGCTGCTAAATATTTGGCCCGCTCAAACAAAAGGATGACAAAAACAAGGGGCACAAAGGAGGTATGAAGTAGGCATGAGTAATACGCAAATGGCACGGCCGCGTGCTTGAAGGTCTTAACAATACGCCATGATTCCGTCGCATAAAAAAACGAAGTCTGAAGTAAAATGAGCAATGGAAAGAAAATGTGTGAATGCGTTTAAGAAAAAAAAGCAGACTAGAACAGGTTCATGTGTGGTCAGAGAAAGTAACTAATACAAAGCAAACCACAGCTCACAAGAAAGACAACAGCACTCTGATACACCCAGAATACAAACAAAGACAAAAAGAAGCCATCTCTTTAAGATATTAAGAAATGCCTACTCCACCCTTTAGCCTCGTCTCCAACCCAGCTCTTTTTACCATTTGAACAATGACTTCCTGCTTCCAAATTAACCACCATTCTGACCCAAGAGGCCCCTGTCTCTATTGAGTGGCCCTCTAAGCCCCCCGAAAAGTTACCCCAATTTCCGCTTTTCTTTTGTGCCGTGTTAGGTCCGACTGAAAAGCTCAGTTAGGGCATTGTTGCAGTGCGGGACAGAGGGAGAGAGGGACATTGTATAACATGATCTCCTTTAAGGTGGTTCTGATTGTTGCGAGCAGCATGGGTCTGAACCCCAAGGACAGAGCCCAGGATATGACCCATAACTTTCCAAGGGAGAGGACTGCTTGGTAATGAGTACTTTCGCACAGGAAGCGGTTAAAACGCACATCTCTGGCTCTCCGTTCGCCCCTTCACGTCACTGTTTAAGGAATCTGAAATCAAGTGCCTTTGTGTAAATCATAACACAATCAGTGACAATTCAATTGTGGAAGGTGTCACGCATGCAATAATAAAGTTGGACTGATTGACTGATGGGGAATTTTACAGTTCATTATCCAATCAGGCGCCAGCATCGTGATGGGTGCTTGTCACTCGGGGAACTCTCCTGGCGGGGGCAGATGTCACTCTGATGCTGTTAAGATGACAAGCGCCAGAGGACAGTGCGGAGAGACTGACATTTTCTTTTCCCTCCCTCCGATGAATGGAGCGATGAAAGAAAAGGAAAAGCGAGTGGAACAAGAGGATGCTGCCATGTGACAAGCTCCACTCTGGCATTTGAATTAAACCTCAGACGGAGGAAAACAAGACAAAGAAAATAACACGCTCTGACAGCGTTATCGTTGTGTTTATACTCCTCTAGATATACGCTGAGCGGTGGCAGAATGAAAGCATTACAAGACTACATTATCCCACTATTGAAACACTCTTATCTCTGTTCTGTTGCAGCAGAATTGAGGGGAAAAATACGAGGATGAAGTGAACGAGTAGAAGTGACAGGTAAAAAATGAGCAGGAGAATGCGGAGGGAACGAGTCTAATCTTTCATACCTGAACGCGTTCGAAAAAAACAAACAGGTAAAACAAGAAAAGCAGAAAAAGAGGGAAAGCACAGCGCAATCTCTATCTACTCAGAGTGAGGCCCCCATTAACTTGACCGCATGCCCTTTGCACACAAAGGCTGCAGCCCTCAACTCCTCCCATCCAATTATGTGTGATTAGGCTGAGTGTGCTGTGTCAAGATGGAGGGTAACAATAAAGACATGCCACTCACTCTTTTGGGTCCCTATGCTGTTCTGTTCACGTACTTGAGCTTGAAACGCTCATGTATGCACCACTGCAGTCACAACGTAGGCGCTTCATCAGAATGTAGCGGTCATCTCCGTCATGCTTTTTGCAGTTACCATGGGTGCACTGTTTAACGGAGAGGGCCCTTGTGTTGATTCATTGGTGACTCAAACTGCAGAACTGAATGATGTTTTCAGAGACGGCGAAGGAGGGGAGTGCGCTCAATTAGCAGCCTCGTTAGAGGTAGTGATTAGCGAGGTCTCGGCTCTGAGAGAGGCCCCCTGGGGCAAGAGCAGGGCCACTGCCACTTCAGCGCTGTCACCGCAGGAACCCCCAGTGTGTCCCACAAACCCCCGATGATAACAGACAACTTTTGTTGCGCAACTATTAATGGTAATTATCAAGGCATGGGCTGAAACGATACGCTAGCATTAACGACGGAGAAAACACAGCCATCGTACGTTACTGGAGGGAAGAACGATTAGCCACCCGGGAAATTAGAGACTAGGAAATCAGAAGAAAATATCTATTTATCAGAAGAAGGAAAAAAAATACACCCGATGAGAGTTTAAAAGAGTTTGTGATGGCGAGAAAATGTCTGTGATTCAGTACAGCCGTATAACTATTCTGAGAAAAAATGGGAGAGGGGGCTGACGGGGGGTGCGATATTAAAATTCATGACTCTCTCTGCCAGCATTTGTATAAGAAAAAGATTAAGAGGGGCCAGGGTGGAGAAAGAAGCAGCATTATCAGCTTCTCTGCTGCACCGAGCAGCCTGTCTCTCTGCGCTGAGACTCGGGGGTTAAGAGGATAACTGCCCTTCTGCTGGACACCGCAGCTGCCTCTGCACTCATATCAAGCTCCATGCTCCAGACACATCACCTCATTCCCTGAGGATATAGAGTATTCACTCAAGAATATGCATTCACACAAAACTGACAAAAAAGACAAGAAAAACAACAAACAAACAAACAAACAACAACAGTACCACCACAACAACATTAAAATGTGGTGTTGTGGATGTGACCTGATGGTTGGTATGCATGGTTTAAACTAAATAAATCAAAACAATTTATTTGTTTTTATTTGTGTTTGTTTGTTCCAACATGAACAGAGATCTATATATAAAAAAACTCAACAAAAAATAAAAACACAATACAAATAAAAAAATTTTTTTTAATATTACCTTTAATAAAACAAGTCAGAGTCAGTCAATGTTGTTTTTCCCACAGTGAATAATTGGGGGTGTGAAGTAGTGTTAATATGTGAGAATAAAAAAATAGTTGCTGCTGAGTGAGCGGTCTTAAGGTCTGGTATTAGCGACCTCTGCAAAATGGAGCTGTTAGGCAATTCTCCAGAGACTGGTGAGAGGTGCTGCTCCATTGTGTGCGCATGTATTCCAAAGGCAAACAGAATCAGCTCCCATCTTAACAGGCTCAGTATTGCCGCCTGCTCTGTCTGACAGCAGATAAGAGGAACGATTCAATCAGGGGCTAATCCTCACCTGCCCATTCCAGACCGCATGGGTTCATCTGCATACTTCACCTCAGCATCCTGTCCGTGAGAGTCAAGTTTCCACTGTTTGTATGTGAACGGGTGGAACGAGTGAATAAATGCATGTATATGTGAGAAGACTGAGAAAGAAAAATTATAAGAACATAAGAAATAAACAAACAAACAAACAAAAAAAAACACTAAAGAAAGGAACAAACAAGCAGAAACAAAAACTCAAATAAAACTGGAACAAAACGAAACCTACAAACAAACAAAAAAACAAAAGCAAAAAATAAAAAGCAAACAAAAACAGAAATAATTTATTTTTTTAAATAAAAGCAAAGCAAACAAAATGTTTTGTTTTTGCATTTATTTGTGTTTGTTTCAACATAAAAAATAAACAAACAAAACAAACATGAAAAAGAGAAAAGGGGGGGGGGGGAAAAAAAAAAAAAAAAAAAAAAAAAAAAAAAAAAAAAAGGGGGGGGGGGGGAAATAAACAAACAAAAACAACAAAGGTGTGACAGTATAGTACTAGCTGACCGTGGTATAACCTCACCATAGCTACTCAAATCTGGGAAGACGTGAAGGTAACCTTACCAGGGTTTAATCCCAAGCTCTAATTGGAGTGAAACTCTACCTGTCTCCCTGATCCTGGGCTCAAATTGGAGGGTAACTCCACCTGACTTATTAATCCTGCATTCTAATTGGCTGGTAACCCTAGCTGGTGAACTAATGTGAATTTCTAAGTGCCACACATTGTGCCATGTGTCTCAAAAATATCTATCAGTGCTCTGACTGACGGTATTCTATGTCACTCCATTCAAAGGCCCTGATTTTCCCCACACTCTTTCACACCTTTACAAGTTCATACCTGTACTACAAACTCTTCATCCTGTTATGCCACTGATTTTAAACTAACAGCACTGATTGTTTCGTGTGGGAGTAGATACGTAGGTTGTATTTTAACAATTTTAACTAACTTAAAACGCATCGATGTCTTTGAATATAAAAGGTAAAGAAAAGTCACCTTGTGGACAGTTCTTTTTTGACGCTCATTAGGCTTGTAATTAATTTTGCAGCATGAGCACAAATTTTGACAAAAGGAGTAATTATTTTTCAATGCAAAAAGTGTCAATCTATAAATGATTTTCTCTTTGACAAAAGAAAACAAACTGTTCTGCTTTTTATCTATAGCATATGTGCGGCTGGAGCGATTTGAGTTCATAGATTTAAGTGTGATATTCAAGTGCTGGAGAGAGTGCTGATGTCTCTCAGCAGATATACAGACAGATATTGACAATTTAACATAAAAAAAAAACATGACAGAATGACAGAGCAAAGAATTCCCCCAGGCCAGTCGATCCCCGATACAACCCATAATAACATAATAATAATAATAATAATGTATTATTAGTAGTATTATTATTAATAATACTAATCATATTTACCACCACCATTTATGGTTAAGTATAAAATGCTCAAAATATTAATTTTATTTATTATAAAAAAAAAGAAAAAAAGAATACTGAATATAATAGAGTATATTAGTATATATATATTAAAATATATTTTGCATTAAACTTTATATATTATTATTATTAATATATAATTTCAGAGATTAGGGTCTGTTTTTTTTTTATATAGAATTAATTCACTAGCATTTTCCCAATTTGTCTAATGAGATCAAATAGATTTTTATGTTTTTCTTCTTGCACACTCTATTAGATTAAAGACAAACCCATTCAAAACATCTGAGTCAATCCTGCACTGATACATACTGATGTTCTTTCTTTAAGAGGATTGGGCAAATGTTTAACATTTCAGGTTTTAAAATGATTTAGTTAAAAATTACTGTAAATTTGCCATGAAATTTGACTGATGTTATTGTGGCTGTTTTTAATTAGAGGGAAGCTTAAGGTTAACAAACAAATATCCAAAAACAAAAACAGCTGTCTGGTGTGCCACGCACATCTGTTTCCTGACCAAAGAGATTAGAGTCTTCACCAGACACTCACATAACATTCAATACCTCACAGACTGTACCATAAACCCCAGCAATCAAAAAAACAATTCTTTTATGCCAGTCAAAATCATACAACATGATAACAGATTGCTCCTCCATCACACATGGCCGGTGCAAATTTCCATGTGAAAACAGTCAAAAACATAACGGATGTAATCATTGGCAGAAAAAAAAACACGCACATACAGATTCAATTTGCGATCTTGATTTTCAAGTGCAAAAATGAGAAATGAGTGACGAAAATTTGAACATGGCTTCTCCCTCTTCCACTCTCTCTGGCTATGTGCGTGTGTGCCTCTAAAAAGGGTTACAAATGAGACCAGCCCCCAGAGAGTATTCAATTTGGTCCTTATTTTCTCAGACAAATGTGTCGCTTTATCAAAGTGAATAGTCCAACCCAGGAAAGATAAACAATAATCTCATTCAGCGCTTAATGTTTTCCCCTTGCACTGCACCTAACTCAGCCCTCTCTTATCTCACAGCCAGGGTGCCAAGGGTCTTGGCGTAGATTAGCCAAAGGCATCAGACAGATAAGGACTATTAATCCAAATTGCATATGAAAAATATTAAAGCATTATGATGCATTAATCTAGTCATTGCATTATTTATCTTAATCGTTGAGTGGCAGTGTGTGAGCTACTCGGCACAATGAGAGAGGACACCTCATCGTGTGATGGGTTTGAGAGGAATTAAACCACCCGTATCAAAGACCTCCGGCGATATTAGCACCCGCTTTCATTCCCAGCCCCGTTCCGGGTGTTTCCAAACATATTAAACTACTGTACGTTACATGTAAGGGATGACAAGTTGAAGAACACATCATTAAATGCATCTGTCTGTCAGTACCCCCCGTACCAAGCGATCGGCCCCTCGTCTAGGGGGGATTCTCAGCAGGGTAGGGGAGGAACTGTCAGGTCATCTCTGATGTCTGCCACACTGGCCGCACATCTCCCCATAATCTGCCCTAATCTCTCGCCCGCTCACCTAATCAGAGCAATGAAACCTGAGTGATCGGCCGGAACAATGGGCGAGAAGAGCATTTGCTAAATTACTCTGCTAAAATCATATGGTGCTGCTTATTCAGACACTTATTCCAGTCAGTTATGTTACCAGTTGATGCTCTAACCCATTAGGTGTTTATGGGTATGTTTGCTCTTCTGGAACTAATGGGGTTGACAGGGTTTTTTCATTCACTGTCACTGAATAGATTATAATCTTGTGATCTGCATTTCTGGTGAGCTCTGCTTTGTTTACATCTCAACCATGACTTGGGTATTGGGTTTTAGTCCTTTCTCAAGCAAATCGATTTGACAATGAATCTGATATTTAATTTCCATCCCATTAAAGGAATTTTCTGGGTTCAGCTCAAATCATCAGAATTTGTGACAATTTTGATAAAAATATTTTTTTCTCTTGTGTGTTTTTTAAGGTCATTTGAGTTTTTTTCTGCATTAAAATGACATTTTACAATTTAATTTTATAATTTAAGGTCATTTGAGAGTTTTAAGAGTTAGGCATTATAAAGGCAATGAAGTTGTAAAATTGCATATAACAAAAATATATTGGATATTGCATAATACAACTGTATACTTTTACACTAAAATCATGTTAACTACAGTGTTGTTTATGTTTCATGGATTTACGATTTAGTTTTTGTGTTGTTTATGGATTGGCCCCATTCACTTCCATTGCAAGTCCCTCACTCTACACTCAAAAATAAATGTTCCAAAAGAGGTGTTTTGCAGTAATGCCATAAAATAACAATTTTGGGTTATCTGAATAACCTTTCAGTGAACAGTTCTTAAAAGAATGATAATTTTTCTTAGTGCAAAGTACATTGTTTTAATATGAAGAACCTTTTTGCACTATAAAGAGCTCTTTGCGTTATTCATGGAACCAGTAAAGAACATTTATTTTTAAGAATGTAACCTAGATTCTTTTTAGTTTTTTCAAGTGCTGTTGATTGAGCTTAACTTCTATTGAACCCAGACTATTCCTTTAAGGAATTTCCTCAAAAAAAAAATACAGCTTGCATTTTCCAGAGGCAGCTCATGTGTCTAAAATGCTCTAGTATAGTTTTCCACTTTCACATGTATTTGGAGCACCACAACAATAGTGGGTTTTCACAGGAAAGCCAAGGCTGTGTAGTTACACTGAGCGGAGTGTTTCAAAATGTCCTTTGCATTAAAGAAACAAAAAATTACTCATACGCCAGATCATCTAAACCCTTGAACAGATGGAAGGTATAAAATGTATGTGTGCATGTGTGAGAAGAATCATCATATTTTGCCACCATTGCCGGCGGTTCTTCCCTGACCACTGATGCATGAAGATGTTTAAAACAATGAAATAATGCTGTCACATCAGACCAGAAGGGAAATAACGTGATGCAATATCCTTTGTTACGGGGACCATCTGATAACTGTCATTCTCAGGTGCTACATGGGGGCGAAGTTGCCCCCGGGCACCGACGGGGTGGCAGAAATGTGCTTCCTTATGGCTTTTGCCCAATGTCACCACATGTGTCACATAATCAGAGCGTCACAGCATCAAAACCGACAGCAAGGCCCCTTTTCCCTCACAAATGTTCCCAAGCCACCTGCATGTTAATCATTGTCCTTCATATTTCAACCCGTCTCAATCTAAATCGTGCTTACTCTAAACCATCACAGTTCCTCACTGAGTAAAGGGAATTTGAACATCACCCCTGAACTCTCGGAGAGGAAGCTGTGATCACACTGCCGGGCTCTGATTAATAATCACTCGTTATTCACACTCACTACACTAAAATTATGCCTGGGGGAAATAATATTTCTGCCCACTGCAGGGTGCCCCGACCAGCCCCCCCTTCAGCCAATCATGCTGCAAACTTACGGCCCCCTCAAACGACATGCTCCGACGGTGCTCCTAATCTGCAAAGACAACAATGGAGACTAATTACACGTTTACGTCTTCAGTCTCTGCTCTGAGTGTAAATACATGACAAGGAGGGAGTGGAGGAAGAGGAGGAGCACTGCTCAACAGTTCAAAGTCAAAAGCTCTCTGAAGGACACAATGAAACACTTAAACACAGATCCTCAAGTCAAACATATTTTTTCACCCACTCAAATTCAGCTCAGTGCAGCAGTACATATTCAGATGCTCCGATAGGATTGTTCATCTGGCTTGAACTGTATCTGTGTCGGTGAGGAAAAAATGGTCACAAATCCTGACAATCTGGAGGCGCTTTTCTGTCCTTATGTTCTTTTTTTCTTACATTCTAATCATTAAGTCACATCCGTCAATAGCTTTATTATCTGCTTGCCTGCGAGCCTCTATCTTGCTATCGCCCTGTAGAGTAATTGCATTGTGACAGGGGATGATGGGGACTGAAGAGCCTTTCATTTGCAGGTTGGCGTTTATCAGTCAGAGCCATCACACGGGGCTGTCACTCTGCCATCGGCTCGCTCGGCCTGTCTGATGTCCTTCATGTAACTTTGCACGGACAGCAATTTTTTCATTTTGGCCTCTTTATCCTGGTGTTTATAAAGGTGTGTGTTTGGGCGGGGGACAGAATTCAAGAAGGATCCTGGATTAATATCAACATAATTAAAGGCATTAAAAAGTCTGAGACCAGTAGAGAGGCATTTTTTCAGTTGAATACAGTTTTTTTCCCTTTGCAAATGATACAATTAACATCAATTTCAATAAAAATGTGAATAGAAAAACGAATGATACTATATTAATATTTAATATGTGCATGAACCCTGTATGTTTGTGTTGATCATGTTCTTCAGCATGATTTGAGAATAATCCAAAGGGCATCTTGTGCTTCAACGGAAGAAAATCACAACTTTAACCTAGCTTAATATTTCTTATTCATTTTACACAATAATTCGATTTTTAAATGCAGCAACCAGTGGGTCCCCAACAGCTGGTCGTCATTGACTTCCTTAAAGCGGAAAAACAACTATAGAAGTCAATAGGAAACCAGGAACTGTTTGGTTACCCACATTCTTCAAAATATCTTCTTTTGTGTTCAACAGAAAAAAGAAACTTATACAGGTTTGGAACAACTTGTGGGTGAGCAAATGATGACAGAATTTTCATGTTTGTGTGAAATATCCCTTTAAGTGAATTTTCAATGTGCTATCAGAGTTTTGGACCCAACTGCACTATACAAATTTCTAAATTGCCTTTATAAAGCAAAACAAAAAAAAGTCTACAGGAGTTTTTACTCCCTCTTTCTCATCTGGAATGGACCGATTGTTACGTGTACAGGCACTCATGAAGACTGGAAATTAAAAAGTAAATGTGTCAATCAATAGCTCTGGCACAATCGTGTCACAGTCCTCCTCAGCAAAACGTTGATCTGAGTGCCTCGGAATAGAAATCATTGATTTATGGTCTTCCATCACTTTGTCCCTCTTCCCCTAGTAAATCCTCTCTACATTCCCCTCTCTCCTTTGTATTCATGCCCTTTAACGGTGCCCAGGTTCAAAAGAATTAACCTTGATTGGGATAATTGAGCCCAGGCCAAATTGGATTGATTGTGTTTTATGAACCTATTCTCTTCTTCTCAGTCGCTAGTCCCCCCTCCTTCCCTTCTCGTCTCTCATTCACTGACAATTTACCTCGCCCTTTTCTAGGTGTCATCATCACAGCCAAGATTTCATCTTTGTCCTTTTCTGTTCTTTTACTATGATTTGAACAATTCAATGCCAAAGCAGCCACTGTAAGACAGACATTGTGAGATTGCTATAGCGCAGGACTTTGCTTTTGTACAGGACATTCTGGACAAATGTTGAATGACAGCTATCTATTTGTCTTCTCCCTCTCTGAAGGAATAGCCATGTTACAAAAGCTCAACACCACTCCTGGAGCAACAATGCTGGACTGACCTTCAGCTGGTAGTATAGAAATGGGAATGGTGAACAATTTAATGATTCAGGTTATTCAATGGCTTAATCAAGGCTTCTTTTAGCATTTTGAAGTAATAAATATTTGTGAAAAAGAAATGCTATTCCATTGCCAAATTATCAAATGATTTCCTCAATAAATTCAAAAACAATTATTGCAAAAGATGTCTTTACACAGACTTAATTACTATCCTATTCTGTCTTTTTAGAGGCGAGATAAATGCAATCAAATAACTGCACTTGTTGGTAAACTAAACAGCAATACTAAACAAATTAAAGCGTGCTAAAATAATTAATTAGCTACTATTTGTAAAATACTGCCGCAAAATACATAATGCATATCTTTATACACTGTCATATCAACAACCCGTCAGTAACTACTGATTTAATTCTCAAAGTTAAGCTGTAAGCTGTATGATTCACCAAAAAAGAAAAAAAAGGTTAATATGATTTATTCATTCAGGAATCAGACTACACTAGTTGCACTGCATGGGGTTGATTCACTAAAAAGAATCGGTTTATTAGAATCATTCGTTTGGGATTGAACAACACCAGTTATGCTGCATGGGGTTGATTCACCAACAAGAACCAATTTATAAGTTATTCATTTAGGAATTGGACTTCACTAATTGCATTTATTGAATTCACTATAAAGAGTCGACACAGAGTCATTCGTTCAGGAATTGGACTACACTACTGGTTGCACTGTATAAGTTTGATTTACTAAAATAACTGATTCATAAGAGTCATTTGTTAGTAAATTGGACAACACTGACTGAGCTGTACGTTTTGAATTCACTAAAAACAGACAGATTCATAAAAGTAATTATTTCAGAAATACGAGTCATTTGGGAATCAGACTACAGTTTGATTCAGTAAATTCATAAGAGAGATTTTTTTTGTGAATCGGACTTCACTAGTTGTGCAGTATGGGTTGGATTCAATTAAAAGGACCTATTCATAAGAGTCATTTTTTTGGGGGAAATGGACTACATTAGTCCCATTGTGTGTTTTGAGTTCACTAAAAAGAACCAATTCATAAAATTAATTTGTTCGGCAGTCAGACATCAATGGTTGTGCTGTTGTGTGTTATGGATTTATAGCAGTTGTGGTATTGCATGGCTGACGAATAAGTAATGAGTCATTCAGTTCCAGTGTGTTTATTATTATTATTACTTTTTTTTTAAATGGAATCGATTCTGAATAAGAACGGGTTCTCGATTCCCTATCTTAATCAATACCCAATGCAGTCCACTCACTGGAGAAAGAAACGTTCTCATAGCTTTCTCAACTTTCATACAGTTTGAGTCGTGAGGGACAAAATAAGAATTTCCTCATGACGACACATGGCAGACTGTGTGAGTGTGTGTATACCCATAAGTGGCTGGGCCACACTGAAAAGTAAAGGAAGCAGGCAGTCAATATCATAAGCGGCTTACAAGCAGGCGTCCACTGCCTCTCACAACAGATAGAGAGAGTCTTGTATAGCAGCCCTCTCTGTCAGCTCAAGATTAGTGGCAGCGAGAGGGATTTCATCACCTTTATTCAGAGCGGAAAAAGGAAGGGAAGATTGCTACTCTGGAAATGTGCATGCACAAACTACTGTAACCATCCCTCCTTCCCCCCCCTTTCTGAAAAAAAATTGCTCTATCCGTTCTCCACAGAGGCCCATGATTGCTCCACACTTCACTGGACTTGAGAGGCAAAGCCGGAAGGACAATAAGCCACAGCAGATACATTAAAGGCCCTCTAACACTGTCCAGGTTACTGACGGATGAGTTTCTGATAGCGGAGAGAGGGAACAGGTGAGGAGCTCTGCGCTGAATGTGTGCGATTACAGAACCTCATGAACCTGCACAGCCTCACACAAAGCTGAGAGAGGTCTGTAGCGTCCCTGATTATGGAGAAGCTTTCGGCAGAGCAATATACAGTATCTCCAGCATGCCATATTCAAATGAGGAGTCTAATGGAGCAAAAAAGTGGGTGGGAAGTGGTTAAGAAATAAATAAGTGATGCAGGTGTTGGGAATGTAAATGCATTGAGGAAAAAAGTAAGCTAAGCTTCAGTCAGCCAGTCTGCTTGGCAAAGCACATCCTTACATAGAGGTAGGCTAAAATCATTTCAGCTTCAATAAACTAACCTCCATCCTTCCCCGTCGCACACGCACCCTCTCAGAGGAGCCGAGGGGAGATCATTCACATCAGCTTAGGTCAAGGTTTTTGAAGCTGTTCGGAGTGTCAGAGACCTCAGGGGCTCAATCGACGAACATATCCCACAGTTCTCTCAGAGACGGACAGACAGGCCCATCTCTACTTCCTCTAGAGTCAAAGTGGACTTTACTTAACTTAATTTTACTAGTTGACCTAGCAGACCTGCAAGGTTTGAATCAGAACGTCTCCGGGCACTCATTTAGCAGAGCTAATCTTCTTAAAAGGTCAGACAAAGAATCGTTTCTCAAAGTGTTTTGAGATGGCACAGTGCACATTCACTGTCTGCCGGAAGAAACACGCCAAAGCAAATCAGCCGGCAGTGCAGCTGTACTCACCTCTTCAAACATCACAGTAACCACATATTTTCAGTCCTGTCTGACTTGACCTTGTCCAGATTTTTCTAAGCACTGATGACTGCCTTTATGATCTAAAGCTCTCTTTTTGTATGAAAAAGCCGGCCTTTGGATGACAGGGGAGGCAAAGATCAGAATATTGAAAGAAATGTGTTACTCTAGTTGGACTCATCATGAATTGTCTCTCCCATTCTCTTGATCTTTTACATTCTCTACTGTTTCTTTCAGGTTAATTGCCTGTTAACCCTCCACTTACAGTAATTACTGGCCCCAATTACCATCTGACAGAAGTGCAGGACGACTGGGAGAGAATATATATTTTTCCCCCTTATTTTTGATTACTTTCATCTAATATCTCTAGTTTGTACAGACATATACTTAGGATAATTAAATTTAACATTTTTAAGGAAGGGACATTCATCTGTTTGACACCAAAGTTACAAATATCTTCCAAATTGAAAAAAATAAGTCAGTATACAATACTGGTTCTCATTAAAATACCCCTGCTTCCAAATTTAGGGGAATAACAGCATTTATAAAAAATAAAGGCTCTTAAATGGTTCTTTGTTGAGGTTCCATGAAAAACCTCTAATATCCACAAATATTACTTTTTTTCATCCCACAAAATGTTCTTTGTACACTATAAAGGTTCCAAAAGTTTTTTTTTTGTCAGCTATGCCACATTCTTAAAACATTAAAATTGTAAAACGGGGGTTTCGCAGCAATGCTACAGAAGAATCATTTTGGGTTCCAAATAGAACCTGTCCGTGAACAGTTAAAAGAACAAAATTTCTTTTTAAGAATCTAACCTTTTCCACTATAAAGAACCTTCTATACAATGGAAAAGTTCCATAGATGTTAAAGGTTCTTCATGGAACTATAAACGCCAATTCCTCTACTTTTAAGAGTGCATAGAACTAATTTAGGTTCTCCAAAGAACCTTTCTAAAACAAATTCTTAAAAGAACCGTTTTTTTTCTTAGTGTGAAGAAGATTTCAATAATAACCTTTTCTACTCTAAAGAACCTTTTATGTTACGGAAAGGTTCCATGGATGCTTATGAAACCATAGATGCCAATAAAGAACCTTTATTTTTAATAGTGAAAAGTGGTTCTTTAGATGACAAAAACCTTTTTTTTTAAGGTTTAGGTTCTTTGTGGAACCAAAAAAGGTTCTTTGTGGCATCTTTATGTTTAAGAGTGTATAGCAGCATACATCCTGTTCAGTGTACATTCTGTATACGTTTTTCCTTTTCACAGTGATTTGCAATAAAGGTTAATGTACGTCAACAGTATTTAAAACAGGATAATGTAACTCTCCAAACGAGAGCAGGCATGCACACTTCTTTAGCTTTGCTCGGTTGTTACACAGTACATATAAGTGCAGAAAACCAAACAAGAGCTGAAGAGTCGACAACCCATTTTTTCTTCAATGGTTAAAATGGATCACGAACAAGCAGCTACAAAAACACAACGAAAGTCTGAGATAAGCCCAAGTGTTTGGTTTGACATTAAATAGAACTTACAGAGGACATGATGTTTTAAATGAAAACATAACTGCTTTTTTGAATATTTTATCTGCAGAAATGATTTTGTCAAGAGTGCTGAAATGGCTCCCAGGGACCCTCGAGCACTTTGCATTTTCCTGCCTTTTCTTTCCAGCTATTCCCCACAGACGCGTCTTCGTCACTGCCTGGCAGATCCAACATTCACAATTTTCCACCTCCATACACCCCTAATTACAGGAGACACAACTGGCACAAAAACTTGCAAGACTGTAAGTGTAGCTAACTTGCAGTGTAACAGTTGTCACTGATATAAGAATGATGTCTTTAAACAATCACAGAATTTGGTGGAATACTGAGAAACACTTTACAATAAGGTTCAATTCATTAACATTAGTTAATAAGCGAAGTAACAATTAACATTTTTACAGTATTGAATGTTGTTTAATGTTTAATTATATACAAATATTTTTCATTCATAACTCATTTTCATAAAGTTATTTATGTCATTTGAAATGTTAAATATATATACATATATATATATATATATATGTGTGTGTGTGTGTGTATATAGCCTATATAAAAACATTAACAGATTAATAAATGCTTGTTTATTGTTAGTTAAAGATACCAAATGCATTAAATGATAATAAAGAATTTAACCTTACTTTAAATTGTCAGTTTGTGTGTTAAAAAGCATTAACAATTAAGTGTTTAGACATTGTTAAGAGAAATCACACAAAACCTCATTTCTATTTACATTTTCCAAAACAAGAGCTCATTTAGTAGGCAAAAATAGTCTTAAAATAACTTAAAATGAATGTTTACTGTTTTCAACATAAAGGTTTACTTCCAAATAGCCAGAAAGCAGCATTGCACACAGTGGAGACGTCTTGTGTATAAACCTGTTTTTTTGGCATCAGTATGTCAAAACTGTACTTTTACTTTGGCAAGATGAGCGAAAGGAAACATAAAAGGATTCCTGAGACCATTTACAACTACAAATGGTCAGAATTTTGCAAAGCCACTCAAAATAAGGTCATCAGAGCTGGCATGTGAAAATACCTTCAGCTGATTTCAACTATGGCTAAGGGCTATGTTCAATCTGCTCTTTTCCTTCTCATCTTGCTGAACTAATCATAGAATGACAGGACGCAATCTAAAATATTATCTTATGAAACGAAACGAACATGAGAGTGCCATTTTTAGATCTGAATTTAATTTGCAACACAATTCCATGATTTCACAGCTCCCATATTCTTCCTTATTACTTTGATTTGGCGTTCTAACAAAAATGCTCAGAGAACGGTCATGTGCTCCACTCAAGGTTAATGGATCTGCAGCTGTACAGGCAATCTACAGAGAGAAAGATGACCTCTTGTATTATGAAAGGTTTATTGCTTTGCGAGATCTAACGTTGCCTATTTGGTTCAGTCTAGCTACTGGCATTCACCTTTTGGCCTATTGTGACATGCAGCTGCAGGAAAGGACAGTGTCTATATGTACACTGTTCAGCAGAGCACATTGCAATGAAAAGCCTATCAAATGCTTTACCCAGCTATTTTTTTATCCTCTTTGCTGAGTATTTCTGATTTCAACATCTTTTCAACAAAAAGCATCATACTGCTACATTTACTACTTTATTCAGATTTTTATACAGTGCAAAAGTCCACATGCTTTGAGGCATTCAGTAAGGTTGTGTTAGAGGGGAGAGCGACTAAGTGACCACATAAATATGCACATAGAGAAAACACACACACACACACAAACTCTCTCTCTCTCTCTCTCACACACACACACACACACACACACACACACACAGCACATGTGGAATATCTGCAATCAGCATCCAACTGTTCTGCATTCCCTCCCACCCTGTTAAAAACATATATATATATATATATATGTGTGTGTGTGTGTGTATATAGCCTATATAAAAACATTAACAGATTAATAAATGCTTGTTTATTGTTAGTTAAAGATACCAAATGCATTAAATGATAATAAAGAATTTAACCTTACTTTAAATTGTCAGTTTGTGTGTTAAAAAGCATTAACAATTAAGTGTTTAGACATTGTTAAGAGAAATCACACAAAACCTCATTTCTATTTACATTTTCCAAAACAAGAGCTCATTTAGTAGGCAAAAATAGTCTTAAAATAACTTAAAATGAATGTTTACTGTTTTCAACATAAAGGTTTACTTCCAAATAGCCAGAAAGCAGCATTGCACACAGTGGAGACGTCTTGTGTATAAACCTGTTTTTTTGGCATCAGTATGTCAAAACTGTACTTTTACTTTGGCAAGATGAGCGAAAGGAAACATAAAAGGATTCCTGAGACCATTTACAACTACAAATGGTCAGAATTTTGCAAAGCCACTCAAAATAAGGTCATCAGAGCTGGCATGTGAAAATACCTTCAGCTGATTTCAACTATGGCTAAGGGCTATGTTCAATCTGCTCTTTTCCTTCTCATCTTGCTGAACTAATCATAGAATGACAGGACGCAATCTAAAATATTATCTTATGAAACGAAACGAACATGAGAGTGCCATTTTTAGATCTGAATTTAATTTGCAACACAATTCCATGATTTCACAGCTCCCATATTCTTCCTTATTACTTTGATTTGGCGTTCTAACAAAAATGCTCAGAGAACGGTCATGTGCTCCACTCAAGGTTAATGGATCTGCAGCTGTACAGGCAATCTACAGAGAGAAAGATGACCTCTTGTATTATGAAAGGTTTATTGCTTTGCGAGATCTAACGTTGCCTATTTGGTTCAGTCTAGCTACTGGCATTCACCTTTTGGCCTATTGTGACATGCAGCTGCAGGAAAGGACAGTGTCTATATGTACACTGTTCAGCAGAGCCCATTGCAATGAAAAGCCTATCAAATGCTTTACCCAGCTATTTTTTTACCCTCTTTGCTGAGTATTTCTGATTTCAACATCTTTTCAACAAAAAGCATCATACTGCTACATTTACTACTTTATTCAGATTTTTATACAGTGCAAAAGTCCACATGCTTTGAGGCATTCAGTAAGGTTGTGTTAGAGGGGAGAGCGACTAAGTGACCACATAAATATGCACATAGAAAACACACACACACACACACAAACTCTCTCTCTCTCTCTCTCACACACACACACACACACACACACACACACACAGCACATGTGGAATATCTGCAATCAGCATCCAACTGTTCTGCATTCCCTCCCACCCTGTTAAAAACGCAATTTCTCATGGAGTGGTGAATATGAAAAACAAACACACACGTAAATCACTTCCACCAGTAAATTACCTGAGTCCCGATTACATCTGACCTTTCACCCTGCTGTCAGTACCCAATTACAACCCCTCTCTGAGAACACGGCACAACCTTGGGATTGGTATGTCAAACACAACTTCTTGAATTCAGATAGAGCTACGCAAAATCTCTGAGCTCTGTTTGTGTGGTCTGCTTGTCATTTCTCTCATCTCATGACCTGGGAATTGTTCACCATTTGGGTATGTGCTGCCAACCAGTGAATTTTATGGCAGTGAGTATTTCATGCTCACATATTTACAGAATGTGTCCACTATATGGTGTAAAATATATGTTTAAACAATATAATTTTATATGTTTATATTTTAATGTGTTTAAACAATAAATATAACAATATAATTAAATTAATACAACTAAATAAATAACAAACTAGATCTGATCAAAACTGTGTACGATATTAAGATTTGCTCCAAGAGAATATGTCTTGAATTAGGTTATTACATCATTTGCAAATAGATTTTTTCTTTCCTTTTTAAGTGAAAACAAATCCTGCTTAAAACAAGAAGAAAAAAAATCAATGATATGAGAAAAAAACAACTTAATTCAAGAAAGATTCGGAAAACCATAAACATTTTTTTAATATAAAATCACATAAAATAATGATATATGTAATAATTAGATATATAAGAAAAAATAAAGATTTTTTTAAATGCACGGTGCCAAAGTCAAGTAAATTTTTTTTAGAGAAAATATATTATATATATATATATTATATAACATAATTTTCTTGTCTTTTTTGTCTTTTATGGTGTAAACACCCCTGCTTAAAACAAGGAAAAATAATTTGACAATGATATGAGAGAAAAATAAACTTAATTCAAGACATATTTTCTGAAAATTGTAAGCAATTTTGCTTCAAGTAAATAGATCTTGCTAAACAAGGCAAAAATACTGATTAAAACAATTTTTTTGCACGTCAAATCTACCATCTCAGACTTCAAGCAGTCATTATTGTTTAAACAAAACAATTAAGATTCTCCACATCTCTATTCTTTCTCACTATCCATCTCTCTGTATTTTCACACACACACTCTCTCCTCTGCATTGCTAAAGTGCTGCATTAATCATCTTAAGTCTCTGGTCAATATGCAGGCGAAGAGCAAAGCGGCTCAGCTCTCTGCTTATTTAACGGCTCAGTGCTTTTCCACCTCTGTGGATTAGAGAAGAACGACCTGCATTTACACATTTATTCACTCCACAGAGACCTGCTCATCTTCCACTCTTCACTATCAGAGAGAGAGAGAGAGAGTGACCTCACTGGCCATCAACTTACTGTGCAAAACACAGTGTTCTCCAGCTTGGCTGCCTGTGTGCATACTCCAGTGATACCGCTGGAGAACTCGATGGATTGAAACCACACAGTGGATTAAATTGCTCTGTTATGAAATTGCCCTAAAAGTGATAAGATGAACAGACACAAGGGGAACAGCCTTTAAACATAATGGCAGCTTGACAGACAGCGCAGCACTTAAATTTTAAGAGGCACTTAGGAGCAATAATTGAGTAATGTCTTCACACGCCATCTTTTTGAAGGGACGCAACAGGCTCGTCGTAGCTTTGACAGAACACAGAACTTTTAAAAAAAAGTGATGGTCATTGTTTTAATGTGTTATTTTTGCCAATCCTTTTGCGATTAGCTTGGTTCAGCCCGTCTTCGTTAACTGATATGTGCTCTTAAAACTCTTGGAAGTAACAGGGCGAGGGTTCAGGGGTGTCTACTTTACGCTGGTGCAAATTAGGGGCATATGCCAGGCCTGCATTTGACCCACATTTTGCCCGCACTGCGTCCTGTGCAATTACCCCATAGACTTACTGTATATACAACAACAGTTGAAACATTCTTCAAAATATCTGTAAAAAGAAAGTGTTCTGCAAAAGAAAGTCATACAAGTTTGAAATGTGTAAATGATGACAGAATTTTTATTTCTGCATAAACTGTCCCTTAAAACAAACACACACAAATGCACACTCCCTTGGTAGTTCGGTAGGCTAAGTGTGTTTTGCGCCTCAGAGTTTTTACTTTTAAAGTAAACTTTCCTCTGACCAGATTGCTTTTTGCTTTGAGGCACCCTGCAAATGAGCTTAGAACTAAAAGCCTAAATTAGAAGCTGTGACTGTTGCATGTTTACAAGACTCTTACCAACAGGAGCTGTCAGGTTCTCAATGACCACCAGAGGACCCCTAAATGAGCTTCCCATGCAAACGGTGGAGACTGCTGCCACCTCCTGGTGGCACACGGTGAAACAGCACTGCGCCTGCACTTCTGTGTCTGTTACTGGATTAAAACATTCCACACTGAACAGTAAAGCAGGATAAAGCACTGAGCCACACAGATCAGTAAATGTTCCGATCATTTGGAAGCTTCACTAATATGATTCAGGTCGATAATCCCTGTGACGCCCACAGGCTATTGGTACTTCATGGTACTGCTATTTCTAAACTGAAACTAAAGTGTGAGGCTTCATTGGTTATACACAGTGCTATAATATCTGAATGCCTTTTTTGCTGGTCTAAACGTAGGGGAGAACGGAGATCGTTGTAACACTGTCGCTTCAAACACTGAAAAAAAAAGAAGAAGAAAAACAAAAAAAGTGGTAGAGGGATCATACATGACCACCATTCTCTAGAAGTATCTGTGTACCAATATAAAGGGGGGGGAAAAGTGAGGTAAGTTTTGACATTTCACTTGTGATCATGCTATTAAATGGTAATTGACAGAACTTGTATCATCTTGATCAACCAATTCTCATTCAATTTGACAAGTTTAATTTAATTTGATGTAACACTACCAAGATTGGGTCAGTAAGACTGGAAAGAAGTCTCTTGTGCTCACCAAGTGCATTTATTTAAACAAAAATACAGCAAAACAGAACTGTTTTCTGTTTAAATAATTTATTCTTGGGATGGCAAAGCTGAATTTTCAGCAGCCATTACTCCAGTCTTTCCAGTCCAGTCATTCTATATTCATTATCAGTGTTGAAAATAGTTGTGCCGCTTAATATTTTAGAGATACTTTTTTTTTTACAGAATTCTTTAATGAATAGAAAATTCAGAAGAACAGCACTTACTTGAAATTGACATTTTTTTGTAACAATGTAAGTCCTTACTGTCACTTTTAATCAAATTAATGTATCCTTGCCAAATAAAATATATATATATTTTTATTTCTACCAACCCCAACATTTTGAACAGTACATTTTTTATATATTTTTCTGTATTAAAAAAAAAAACTAAAACAGAAAAACAGTAATATTGTGAAATATTATTGCAATTTAAAATAATTATTTTCTATTTTAATATATTTTAAGATATAAAATAATTTTGTGACACAAAGCTGAATTTTCAGCATCATTACTCCAGTCTTAAGTGTCACATGATCCTTCAAAAATCATTCTAAAATGCAGATTTATCATCAATGTTGGAAACAGTTTTGCTGCTTAATTTTTTTTTTTTTGGAACCTGTGATACTTTTTTCAGGATTTGATGAATAGAACGTTTCAACATTTATTTAAAATAGAAATCTTTTTTTTTTTAAGTTACTTAAAAAAAGTAATTAAAATGAAGGTTGAGCGGGGAAAGGTCTAAAAACAAAATTTGAAGGTGCAAAGTGTGAGGTAAACAGCACAAAAAACAGTTACAACAATTTAAAAAAGTGCTACAACCATCCTCAGACATTCTGTGGCATCTGTAGCTCATGCTGGCGGAAGAGGCTCACAGTCATCCCCTCTGCTCCTCATCGCAGCCTCTCAATATGACACCCATGTCCTGCTGCTACCTCTCCCTCCACCCCATAAATAAGATATATTGCCTTGTCTCCACACTCAGCTGTCATCATCTAAATTCATACGGCTCACAGGAGACACTCAGCATTGTGTTTCACAGTGACTGCCCAAAAGGAGCACACATTGTGTCCAGATAATGCACATACACAATTGGGCAATGTGCATTATAGAAGTGGATTAAGAGCATTCACGGAAGTGGCCAGAGGGCACCTCCAAAATGAAATGCTTCAGTTGATCTGAATCAAAACTATTTTTATCTCTCTGACAGCTGGCTGCAGGACACAGGGTCACATGACTAACAGGTTGGTGGACAAATCAAACGCAATGAAACTGTTGATTGCGAGTTTTTTGGCTAAACAAAAGTGCGTGACTCCAAGATGCCAAAAAAACGTACACCAGGCTTTAGCGTCTCCAAACCCACGGCTGTGGTGAAGTACAGTGTGTGTGGATTTGTTGCGCCGGCCTCCGCGGTGATCTTGTGATAATCCACTCCTCTCAGCAGCAAATGAGGTACAAAGAGTGAAAGAGAGAGTGAACCGGAGAGAGGGTGGCCTCAAGCAGTGATTACTCTATTTAATTCAACATGGTTTCTGAAGCATGAAACATGCTCGGCTCATAAATGACTTCCTCCTCTTCTCTCCTGTCTTCTCCAGAGCCTGTTCTAGCCTGCGGACTGAGGCTCCTGCACCTGATCGTATCTGCCTCTCTCTCCTCACTTACAAAAGAGAAGCCATAATATGGAGATAGATATTAGGAGCGCATTGGTCTGGTTCCCCAGGCTAGAGTACATCTGTGAACGAGAATATAAATACATTTTACACAATAGCATGTTCACTGATACTATAAAGTGACCATAGCACGGCTTTTCAAACTTCTTGAGACCAAGGATCCTCAAATAACCCGTCTAAAATAAAGACAGCTATGAATTTTCAAGTAAGCCTACAAATATATTCATGTGACAACATTTTTAAACTAACTGTTGTTTGTGAAATTCTTTTTAAATGTTAATCATGGAGTTAATTTAAAAGCTTGATTAACAACATATCTTAATTCTCAAATTAATATATTAAATCAACATAAAAAAAACAAGTAATATATTAGATTAATGTAATCAAATATATCACTTACGGAAAATATTCACACACTTAATATGACATTATACTTATAAAGTTATATTAAATCAGTATCTTTTAAAATAATTTATACGATTAATGTAATCTAATAAATACATCAGTTTTTATGCAATTAGTATATTGAAAATATGTACTAAATTATCTGTTTATATAAAATATGCAAGAAATATTTAGTTGCATATATTTGATTATAATAACACAATGTATTATATAATAAAGGAAAACTACACACAAAATACATTCATCTTATGTATTATAAATATTACAAAAATATGAATTAATTTATAATTAAACATTAATTCAATATATTATAATTAAGTTTTTAATTTATTCTATTAATTACATATAATAAATATATACATAAAAATACATACACTTCATATATATATACTGATATCTGTTTCTCTTTAAATTTCTTGCAGTGGATACCTGGGCCACAATTTGAAAACCCCTGGCCTACAGAACTACAGAGACTCTTAAAAACATGTTGCAGAGAGCACCAGGATGTCTTCATCTAGTTTAAGTGTGCAGAGTGGTTACACCACATATGGTGTCTTTTACGCAGCAGACGCATGTTACAGCATACATAGATTCTCACGCCCTATTAATTGCTAAAAAATTGCTGACAAACCAGATGAGCAGAGCAGAGACGCATGTGAATGGGCAAGCTTGTAATTGGAGCCTGGTGTACGTGAGCAGCTTATCCTACCTTTACAAACACACGGTCCTGCCCTGACCTCACAGGGGCTCCGAGGTGTCATGTTCTGATCCGCTCTCACCGGCATTCCTGCTCTTTTCACTTGACTTGACAGTGTTTTGTGGTGAATCGCATAATTAAGACAGGGATCTACAGAATTCAGTGACTAAACATAATTACTTCTCCCCTCCTATCCTCTCTTAATTCCTTCCTGCGGCCAGGGGTTTCGGCCTGGCTGGACAAACACAATGGGCTGTCATGTCAGGACAGCGCCGGCTGGTGGGCCGGTGGCTGAGAGGGAGGGCACATTCAGCTCCAATGGACGCTGCATGCTGAGACTCAGGGATATCCACTGACATAGAGGTGACAGCTCCGTGAGGGAGAAACAGAGAAAGACATAGCGGGGGAGAGTCGTAATTAACGTCACTTGACAAATACGGAGTCAGATAAGACTGAGAGAAAGTTTATCACACAAGTACATTAGCCGTACAACACCTGCTGCTCGCAAGAGCTGTGATCTTTGACGGTGACCTGCGAAAAAAAAGTAAAAATAAACTCTTGCCTCGATCCAAACATGCGGCATTCTGTTCCTAAACAATGATGTCTGAGAATTCACAGAGCAACTGTGTCTCAACAGGTAGGACCAAATCCTGCAGGAATGAAGAAAAGGTGGGGAAGAATACATGCGGGTTGGTGAATGTGGTTAATTAGAGCTGAATTACCTGGCTCTCGGTCCCCTGCTCTGTCCTCTCATTTCCTCTGTAATCCCACCAATCGGGCAGCGGTTAAGCTTCGGCCCCCAGGACGCACGGCTGTTCCTGCCCTGGGTGCATTCTTTCAACAGCTCATTTACTTCTGCAGTGTAACTAGGCTTTGGAAAAAGGGGTAATCCCTAACACCCCCACTATCCCAATCAACCGCTCAGACCCCCGTTGCTAACTCTATACACCCATGAGCGAAGATATTTTAGCAGGCCGTTACAAATGATGATGCTAGCTTTATTTATTAGATGTTTGAAAGAACACAAGAAACCAATGCACAGGCGAGCTAAACATTTAAGGGATTTTTAGCTATACAGTGAGGCAATTTGTTCGCTAAACAGTTAAGACATCTGCTACACCGATTATCTGTTTGTTTTTTTCTAGCGTGAATCTTCTCAATTGAGATTCGTGTCTGGAATTGAGCTGCTAGGAGTTTGATTTGCAGTTAAGAAGCCTTTTCTGTCATAGTAAGTGTAGTTCACACATTTCTATTCCATTGTTTTTATATGTAACCATGACCTTAACGGATGCATTTGACTGTTGCACTTGTGTCTTTTGCAGAGTCTAAAATGCCATTCTGCATTCAAATTAAAAGCTCAACTTTAAAAAAAAAAACTCCTCTTTGGACCTTGTTTTTTTGTTCCATTCTATTACCTCCCATCTTGTGTTTTTAAATGCAAAAACTTTTGAGTTAAGACGCGTTCCCAAAGAACACATTTTTGCATTCCACTCATTGCTTTTCCACTGTTTTTATATGGAAACGTGCTAAATGGACATGTTGCACTTGTGTCTTTTGCAGTGTCTAAAAGCGCATTCTAAAAATACAGCATGTAAATTAAAGGTTTAAAAAAAATTTAAATAAAAAAAAAAATGCTTCTTTAGACCTTTGTTTTTTTCTGTTCCATTACCCTGTCTTGCGTATTTAAATGTAAAAACGTGTTCTGTGTGATTGGCCTGTTATGCTGGCAAATCTTGTCAAAGAACATCATGTGATATGGGAAAAAAAACACATCAACCCCCACACCTGGTAAAGTCAACTTAAAGGCACAATTCATTCATAAATAAATAAATGACTCAGTTAATAAAATGTGTCCACACAGTGAAAGTTAATGGGGGTCCAAAACAACACTGGTCCCCATTGGGAAAAACTAAAAAACGGGGGGGAAAAACAAAGACAAAATATCTCTTTTTTATTTTTTTTAAATCTGTCTCCGGTTCTTCCTGCGTTGCTCCACACCAGGCATTTTACAACATTGTTATTTTTACATACAGCCTCTATCAACAGGTGTTTTGACTAAACTAGCTTCCCCATAACACTTTCCAGACCATTTAACCACCTTCCTTAATCTCCCAATCCACAAACCTGAAAGGCTGTGCGCAATCCAGTCAAGTTCCCCACCGCTTCAGCCTGAAGAGTGTGGATTACCTTAATCCACACGTTTGGCATCCTGATCCAGGGAAACAATACTGTGTAACCGTACAGGGACACTTTTTAGATGGGGGTGGGTCTATACTGGATCATTAAGGGGATTTAGACTTTGCAGTGGGAGACATTGTAATGAGGTACAGATGTAAAAAATAAATAAATAAATAAAATCGGTTCAGGATATCTCTGCTGTTGATTAGCAGAAGGGGTGAGAGGTGACGACCCCTCGACACCCCGCAGTCAGGTGAGCACGTGCAGTCAGCTGTGGTGTAATGCACTCTGTTCCTCATCTTTATCACATCATTTACACAGACTACCAGAGTAAAGTGACATAGATCCTCTTAATGAAACAGGATCTTTTCAGTTAAAAAAAGACAACCGTTTTTCACCAAGAGGAAATACACTGCTGCCTCTAAAGCTAAACCACAGTTTCTTTTTTTTTTATAATAAAATCAACTTAATTTTAATGACTTTGGGGAATGGAAAGACTCAAGACTTCCAAGAAAATTAAATGCTGCTTTAAAAAAAAAAAAAAGGGGGAAAAAGCCCTCAGTGGATCACAGCATGCTTTCTTATTCAGCACTCACAACTACTCTAACGAAAGTTTGACTCCTTTAACTCCGTTATCACGCCCTCTTGTGTCAATCCACTGACACTTATTTTTAACTTGATTGTTTCAGTCTCAGCTGCTTCCAGTTCTTTTAGCAGTGCAAAAACAGTCTGTTATGCTGCTTGATACTGCAGAGTGGTATTTGTTGTTCTACTTTATTATCATAATCATAAACGCACTGGTTTGTAACGCAAAGAGTTTTTAGAGGGCAACTTTAGAGGTCAGCAGTTGGACTCCGGGGAACTGATTTATATTTATTAACTTATAAACCTTTGAAGACAGACCAACTGTGAGTTATAAGGACAATCAATGGTATCTGCTTTTGTTGAAGTTACCCGCCTGCATTATTTTAACTTTAAAAAAAAATACTTTTCAACAGCATAATTCAAAGTTAAAAAAACAAACAAAAACACATTACCCATGATCCTCTTCTCAAATTACTTAAATGTTTATATATATATATATATATATATATATATATATATATATATATATGATTATTTTGTAATACATTTTAAATATATTGTTTCTATATAGTACAATCAATATCTTCAAATAAACTGGTTTTATATTTATCCTTTTTTTTTTGGTTGTCATTTGCAATGTTCCATGGTAATGTTCTTTCCATCATTAAAGCCCTTAAGTACAGTCCTGCACCTTTGTCTTTTTGTCCAATTTGCAAATACTTTTGCTTCGAATCAAAGTTTATAATGTTGTTATTCATCTCAGTTGGCTGGTTTGACTGGTTTCATGGCTTATAAATCTTAAAGGAAGACTGGGGAAAATACCTGAAGGACTCTGATAAAGTGGACAGACACTGTATAGAGGTTAATTGAAGGTATATGCTTTGGTGAAGCCATCAGCCAGCTTTATTTTAAAGGTGGGGTAAGCGATTTTTTAAAAATGCTTTAGAAAACTGATTCGGGCCAACTAGCAAAACAAACTTGTAGCCAGTCAGCAGTAAGGGGCATGTCTACTCATGATGTGGAGGAGAGAGCGTTCAGTGCACAGGACGGACATTTGCCTAGCCGACCCGAGCGACAGAAAGATGGAGATGGCGGATAAACAAAAGAGGAAAACGTCTGTGGAGCAAAAGAAGGCTTAAGGCAATAAGGCAAGAAGTAGGACCCGTGTAAATCTCGGATCAGCTTTCCAGCGCTGGAGAGAACTCAAGGAGCGGAAGGCTTGTGATCGGACGCTGAGGTTGCTTTGTTTCTTGTCGATAGGCGAGTAACACCGTGTGCGCGCCGCAACAGCTAAATTCTGTCTAGTACACTGGACACGACAAAGCGACCACTGAAAATCATTTGAAATTTGTGTCAATACCCTGTAAGTACACCATTACAGCATGGTTCACCTTTTACAGGCACGGTTCAAAAACAATCCTACATTAAGGATTACTTTAAAAAAATCAGAACCACTCATAATGAATATTCAAGAACCTATCAGTCAGTCTGAGAGAGCGTCCCCTCCCACTCTTTCACTCCGCTGTTAAAGGAGAAAAAAAAATATATAGCTATATACACATACATATTTCTGCAGTTTCACTTTAGAAATACTCTACCTTCTCATACATATAGTTTTTTTTTTTCAGTATTTTTTGTTTTCTTAATCAAATGTGAGTGCAATCAAACAATACCAACTACGCCATATAATCTGCAATAAAAAAAACTATTAAAATGATGAGTCAAAATGATAGAGGGGGAAACCTATTTGAAATTTGACTATTTTGTTAGAGAAAACCACAAACCAGAAGGCAAGCTGATGGGAATAAATCAGTAGGGAGAGCAGGGGATGAAGTGTGCTGCGAAAAAGAGGAGGAGTTCAGTTCTTATGTACTGTCTCTGAGGCGACTGTAAGGAAGTCACCGTGACAAGCTCCTCCAAATAAAGTTCTCTCCATTCAGAGAGTAATCTCCTGCTGTCAAGATTGAGTCTCAAGAGTGTCCTAGGCTTTTTTTTTTTTAATTTTCATGTTTAACAGCAAGCACCAAAATGAATGACACTAGAAGAAAGTTGCCTCTGCCCCAAAAGAGAAAAAGAAAAATCCACAACAGATACATTACATTTCTGTGGCTGCTGTCCAGCTGCTGGGATAGAGCCTGTAAGAGTCGCAGGGTTAAAGAGGGTGGCAGAAACGGTGAACAAGAACTGAGATCATGCCTCCAAAAAGCTGCACATGCGTGGTTGTGAAGGGGTTCAAAGAGAGCCGTGTCTGAACGAGGGTCCCTGTCCCTCTCAGAGCTCACTGGCCCCACCCTCCTCCAGCTGAGTTCAGAGTACACGCCTCAAAATTAACATCCAGCAACTTCTGCTTGAGCAGTCCCATCACTGCTCATAATCGACAGATTTCAGGAGGAAGGGGGGGTGGGGGGAGTAAAAATAAATCTCTCTACCATACAATGCAGTTCTAAAAAAAAAAAAAAAAAACCTTAAGATTTCTGTAGTTTTCTCATCTTTAAAAAACAAGCATATGTATTCCCAGACTCGTTGTTTGACATTTCCTATGACGCTCTCTGAATTAAAACCAAAAAAAGTGTGAGCAAGGGTTTTCTTGTGTGATTTGAGGACATACTCGTGTGGATTCAGAAGCCGTTGGGTGCTCGGGCTACCAGGGGTCGTCCAGGTCACCTCCGCTCTGCGACAGGGAGAAAACAAGAAAAGGAAAGAAATGAGCAAACAGAGAAAAATTAAAAGGGTAAAACACTCACTAGTAAGAACTGGGGATGTAAAAGAAACTATGAAACCTGTGAGGGTGTGAAAGACTAGAAAAGGAGAGAGAGGAAGATTTCCTAATTGTTGAATTCCATTTAACAGAAAATGAAGTCTGGTTTTACATAGTTCTGATTAAAAAAAAATTAAGTTTGGGGTCAGTAAGATTATTATTATTATATATATTTTTTTAAATAATACTTTTATCCAGCAAGGATGCAATACTTCACAATATTGTATTTTTGATCAAATAAACGCAATTTTGGTGAGCATAAGAAACTCATGCTCATCAATGTTTTTCAAAAACATCATATACAGACCCCAAACTTTTAAACAGTAGTGTAGGTGCCTCCGAACCTACAGGTGACTCCAAAGTAGACAGTGGGCCAAAAACCTAATAACATTAAAACAACATACAACCAAAACAGGAGTGGTTACATTAATCTGTGTACCAAAAAAAGGTCAATAAACACACAAAAATAAAAAAACAAATGGGTGGGAAAAAACCTGCAAGGACTGGCCAACATTCTTTTTCTGATATTAGTTGCATTTTCATATGAGAAGAAAACTAATTTCCCCCAGTCTAAAACCGGCTTTTAAACGATTAAGGCACATTTGAAGCTCACTTACCTCAAGCCTCAAACTTCCACTAACAAGCTCATGAGTAAGAACATAAGCCATGTCTGATTGTGAAGGATAGTTAGGAGTGAACAAGTTCTTACAAGAGCTGTAAAAAGCACTCATGAAACTATCAGCATTCTATGTGGTGGTGTCATCTCAAATTTAATAATGAATTGGAGCAAAGACAGATATTAATAGTTGAATTTGATTTATTTTGAATTTCAGCGTGAAACAAAATGTATACAACCCTTTGCCCAGAAAAAAAATGTAATAAAAAAAATCTGAACCCAAAGCAGCAAATACTGCTCTATAGACAATTAAGCTCTCTGATTCTGCTGAGCCTGTATTTTAGTAACATTGGTTTAATATAACAATGGCAGCATTATGCATGCACTTACGCTAACTGTTAAGAGGATTATACAGTTTGTGTTATGCATCAACTTCCAAATAAACAAAGTAATCAGCTTCAAATGGCTTGATAAAATCAGCCAAAGAAATCACAAAACAAAAGCAGTTTGGAACATCAGATATTTTGCGATAAGACATGATCCACATGGACAGAATTCAGCTTGCTTTCCATAAACTCGGGTCATAAGAATAAGAAAAGTGTGATAAGAAGCCCTGTGCAAATACTGCAGTGTACAGACATTCATGAATGATCATGTAGCAGCGTTGCCTAATTTATAGATTGCATTAAGTCCTTCTAAAGGTAAATCAGTCTGTATTGTCCCCTTTCAATGAATGACTTTGACGGTCATTGACTGACTGGATCAGCACAACAGACGAAAGGAGATTTTTGCAAGAACAAATGATTGTGTAAGCTTTCGTAATCTCATACGGTCCATGCTTATAAAGCCAGTGCATTTCCATTTTGTGCTTCTTCCTCAAGGACACACCTGGATAGTAGTTAACTGTGACCACTCAAAGAGCAGACACAGGACAATCATATTCGAGAGGTCAGCTCAAATTCTAAACCGATATGAAAGAGATATGGAGAGAGAGGAAGATATACACATACACAGCATAAGAGTTCCCTTTTAAATGGTGAAAGAATTGCTTTTGATCAGTTATTCATCTCGCATTTCAAGCATTTGATTCACACACACAAGCACAGAGCATACCAGAAGTTGTACCTGATGTTTACTACAGTACGTTAATATCCTATAACTAAGATCAGCCACGAGACAACCCTGGATATGTAGTACACATGCATCGCATGGCACGAGAGCAAACAGTTGTGTGTATTCTTGGCACGGCCCAGATTGTCCACTTAAACCATTGCGATTTCAACTACTTATATGGGTAAATTCTTTGGGTGTGAAATGGTGATCATCAAATCATTCAGGGGTGTGTGACAGTATTCAAATCTCCTTAAAGACAGTTCACCAAAAATGAATTATTTACCTTCATGTCATTCCAAACCTGTGACTTACTTTTGCAGAACACGAAAAATATATTTTGAACAATGTTTCTCGTCTATGCAATTGATTGTACAAAGACTTTGTACGAAAAAAGAAAAAAAAATCTAAAAACATAAAAAAACAAAAGACAAAGTGGAAAAAAATTAAATAATAATTTAAGTCTGGAATGACATGAAGGTGAAAAGATGACAGAATTTTGACATCTAGGTGAACTATCCTTTTAACAATTTATTAGATAACACCTCCATGTCTCATTTTAAAAACACTAGGCTAAGTGCAGGTATGAGAAAGTGCTTACTGCAGACAGAGCTGGGATATGCCAAGGTTAACCTCAGTTGCAGTTGCAGAGCAGGTTTTTAGTGATAAGAATTCTGCACAAAACTTCCTCTGTATGCTACTTTTACTTTTTGCAGAGCTCACAAACACAAAACAAACACCCAAAGTGCTATTACAAATCCATAAAGACAACCAAAAACCTGAAAATATATTTTGAACAATGTTTCTCGTCTATGCAATTGATTGTACAAAGACTTTGTACGAAAAAAGAAAAAAAAATCTAAAAACATAAAAAAACAAAAGACAAAGTGGAAAAAAATTAAATAATAATTTAAGTCTGGAATGACATGAAGGTGAAAAGATGACAGAATTTTGACATCTAGGTGAACTATCCTTTTAACAATTTATTAGATAACACCTCCATGTCTCATTTTAAAAACACTAGGCTAAGTGCAGGTATGAGAAAGTGCTTACTGCAGACAGAGCTGGGATATGCCAAGGTTAACCTCAGTTGCAGTTGCAGAGCAGGTTTTTAGTGATAAGAATTCTGCACAAAACTTCCTCTGTATGCTAGTTTTACTTTTTGCAGAGCTCACAAACACAAAACAAACACCCAAAGTGCTATTACATATCCATAAAGACAACCAAAAACCTGCACTGGAAGTGCTCTAAGGAGGAAGAATGCCCAAAGCAACCTAGCAATCTGGGCCAGAGAGCAGTTCTGGGGAAAGGAGTTTGATAGCAAGGCTGGGTTTAGTGGGTACTAAATAGGGTCATGCAGTGGGGGCGCCAGAGAGCTTGTCCAGAGACTGTGATGTAGCGGCTTCGTCCTGTCCCTCCTCAGAGCCGAGGGGTTCAGTGGCTGGGGATGGTGGAGGCGAGGGAGGTTCCTCCATGGGGTCGGTCCGTGTCACGGCGCCTGTCCCATAGGACAGCCGGTAAGTGGAGAGTGCCTGCTCCAGCACTTGGCGGTATTCACCTCGGTGACTGAGCCGGAACTGTCGTAGCGCCTCCAGCAGGTGGGCGGCGGTGGAGCCGGGAGGTTCCTCCATGGGGTCGGTCCGTGTCACGGCGCCTGTCCCGTAGGACAGCCGGTAAGTGGAGAGTGCCTGCTCCAGCACTTGGCGGTATTCACCTCGGTGACTGAGCCGGAACTGTCGTAGCGCCTCCAGCAGGTGGGCGGCGGTGGAGCCGCCTTCTTCTTCCTCCTCACCGCCGGCTGCTCCTCCCTGGCTGTCCTGGTGCAAGACGCCAGTGTCAGTAGACAGAGCAGGTTAAGAGACCCCGCTTAGAGTGGACCACCTGCCCATGACCTTACACTGCCTTTTTATTTAGAAAGCAGCACGCTCGAGGAGCGATAAAATAAGCTGTAAGTGGTGGCGAATGTGTGTTTGTCTGTGTGTGCGCGAGGGTACAAAAGATGCAGGAGCTTGTCAACACACGTCTCTTCTCACAAGTCTTAAACCAATAAACTCACTGTAGTATGCATTACCAAGATGCAGACATACGAATACAAACTGTCACAGAGTGGCACAAGCACAGACGGACAAACAAAACCAAGGCCGGCACATAAAGCCTTGCATTTACATCTTAAATGCAGAGGCACTGCTTTTAAAGATAGTGGTGTTTGGATGTTTAATATGCCCTATATATAAAGCAATCTCTAAGTACCAGATATGCTTCCCTAAGTAGGACATTTGCTAATCACTTGCTATATGTATCTCTCAAATGATCGGGGGAGTAAATGTATGCATGAAAGCGTCACCTAGACCTACATTAAGTCAAAATATTTGCAGGTGTGATGCATTAAAAGTATTGTAAGATGATGAGTAAATGGATGGACTCAAGTCTAAGCAAGAAGACTCAATTGACCTTTTGTTCTGTTCTTATGAGATCACAACAGTAAGGAGACACTCACCCCATCTTCTTCTCTGTGTGGGTTTAGCCTGTTGTAAACAGCCTCAATTACACTACGTCTAGAAGAGAAGAGAAGAGAAACAGATTAGACAGAACTCTAAAAACCCTAGTGTAGATACTAGTGAGAAAAGTTTATCTGGTCCACAGCAAAATCTCAGATGTTTAAAATTGAGCAAAAATCACTATTTTACACATTATAAAGGAGGATAATAAAAAAAATAAAGCACTGCAATATTATTTGCTCTCGATTTCTATATAGTGATATTTCCAGCTGTATTGAAATTCTTGCACCAAGAATCAATATATTTTATGTTACTTTTGCATAAATATTTATATAATTTAATATATCACTTTATCCACACATTATATAGCAGGGGTAATAAAAAAGTAATGCTATATTTTACCTCTTGAATCCTATCATTTATTTTTTCATTTTTTCCACCTGTACTGTATATTCTCACACCAGGGATCAATATTTTCAGTTAATTTTTCACATTAATATTTATATAATTTAATATTATATAATTATATAACAACATTATAAAAAATATACAGTTTTCACATTTAAATAATATACAATTCTGGATGATACCAATAAGGCAGTAATTATTTTCATGCTATGGCCAATAATTGAGATGGTTGGAATTAAAACTCTACACAACTCTACATTATTGTGTCTAAATGAAAGAGAAATAAAATAAAGTGCTATGCTACCTGTGAATTTAGGCATCACAACATTACAATACAACATGTCTAACAGTGCACAATATGAAAAATGGATTTCATTTTGAGATTTGATTCAAGATTACATTATTTTAAAGACTGAAGTGCTAATCTGAATTATTTACCTCTTGAATCCTATCATTTCTTTTTTCATTTTTTCCACCTGTACTGTATATTCTCACACCAGGGATCAATATTTTCAGTAAATTTTTCACATTAATATTTATATAATTTAATATTATATAATTATATAACAACATTATAAAAAATATACAGTTTTCACATTTAAATAATATACAATTCTGGATGATACCAATAAGGCAGTAATTATTTTCATGCTATGGCCAATAATTGAGATGGTTGGAATTAAAACTCTACACAACTCTACATTATTGTGTCTAAATGAAAGAGAAATAAAACAAAGTGCTATGCTACCTGTGAATTTAGGCATCACAACATTACAATACATGTCTAACAGTGCACAATATGAAAAATGGATTTCATTTTGAGATTTGATTCAAGATTACATTATTTTAAAGACTGAAGTGCTAATCTGAATTAAAAAAATGTTATTCATTCATTTATTTATGTTTTAACGCCATATCAGCAACAATGCTATATTCATGGCAACATTAACAATATCATTTCAATACATCATTTACAATAATATAACATTTTCTTAAACAATCATTATACAAAAACATACAAGAAACAACAATAGTACTGATAAAAATCATATACAATCTTTCAGTTTAATCGGTGATAAAAATTCTAAAATTCTTCCAGGAGAGACTTTAAGTATATACTTTTAGTATATTTTCTGAATAATATTGTTGTCTAATATAATTTAAAATGGTATTAAAATGTGTTTTACACTCAAAATAAATATGAATGAGTGAGTCTTGAATGTCCAATTTGACATCTTGTATATACAACCTGGTCATATATATTTTCAAAACAGTAATTACTTATTTCATTTACTACTGGATTCACCTCATAGTTTGTTGTATATGCATTCATTCCATTCGCCATTTATTATTAATGTACATATTCAATATAGGTTTTACATCAGATAATGGAATATTACATTGTTATTTCCAACTGAAGAGCTTCCTTAGCCACTTTATCTGCTTTTTCATAGCCAACCAATCCCATATTGCCGGGTATCCAACAAAAAATAATGCTGAAATCTTGTTTCTTTAAAAAGTCAACTTTTTCGAATATACTAATAATTGAAGGGTGTTCAGTTTTCAAAGACTCAAGTGCTTGTAGGCAGGACATAGAATCTGTGTAAATTAAGAAATGACGTTGCTGTTCTGAATAAAAAAATATGGAAAATTAGCATGCACAACTAAATATCTAATATTAATCAATATATGATCAATATTAAGAAATATTTATAAAGGAAAAAAGATCTTGGACCAATATCACACACCCCTTAAGATCAATGCACAATATTATTTCTATTCAAAGAAAAATTTAGCAACAAATTATTATAGTTTTAAATAATTCAACACTAAAAGAATCACTTATTTTTTTTTATCATGAACCAGATATCAATACAATATTGCACCGCCATGTGTCTGCGGTTTACCACCACTAATTCAATAGTAGGGCAATTACAAAATTTGCTTTGATCAGCATAGATGTGATATGAAGGACCACATGGACAAATGTAGCAATTTTGGATCCTTACTTGCTAGCGAGACCACCTCCTGGAGGCAGGTTGGGGATGCTCTCAGGGCGAAGGTTGTGTATGACATGGCTTAGATCTGGGATGCCTTCCTCCCCTGACTTCTCTATGATTTCTGTAGAGAGAGACAATTACATTACACATGTGGGGCAACAAACTGCTAATGGAATCCTGCAGCGTTTTCTCCACCATGACTGTTGCCATGAAACCTTAGAACGATGTAAACGCAGGATCAACCATCCCACTTATAGAGAAAAATAACATCCAGAGAGAGAAAGAATGCCAAACAGGGTTTCATCACAGCTGTCCTAACTACATGTCAAATGGAAAAACACTAGAATTGTTCTCAGAATTAATAAATTATCTATCCAGGAAAGATCCTACGAGCCTCCAGATAGTTTAGAACATGCCAGAATGTTGAAAGAGAAGAACCAGAGGGAGATGAGCACAGAGAGCAATTTCAAACCCCATGGCTGAAGCTAAGGTCTGGTATTAGGACTTTTTGAATAACAAGATGGCCATTTCCTCCACACAGGATATACAATGCAGAAAACTGGCTGACAAATGAACAAGTGCTGCCTCTTACCTTCCACATGAGCCTCCAGGAACTTGTCCAACTCGGCCTCTCTCTTAACAGCCTCCTCTGATACCTTCGGCGCATTGGGGAAACATACTAGAACAACACTCATGTTGTCACGGCTTCCCTGGTTAATAAAAAAGGAGATGGTACGTAAAAAAAAAAAAAAAAAAAAAGCAAATCACTGGACAAAAAACCCACCTGTCAAGCAAA
>NW_015505226.1:4559796-4563359 GCF_001515645.1 Sinocyclocheilus grahami
AAAAAAAAAAAAAAGGCAGTTCACTGGACAAAAATCCAACCTGTCAAGCAAGTGTTTATAACACCACACGCTTCTATTGTAAACCACTATAAATCTAAACCAGCTCCAATTTTGCCAATATTTACCTCGGATGGAAATTTGTGACATCTATTCCTAGTTAGACACTAAGCAGACCTTCATAGAGAAAAATCTTCCAAGTGGAAGGGGGGGGGGGTTCGTTTCCAATGTATATATGAGCCATACATCATAAAAAAAAAAAGCACGGAGAAGGTTACAAAACTAATAATGGAAAGCCCTGACATCAACTTGAGCAAATCCATGCCAGATACAAGAGCTGTGACATCACTCACAAGGTCCCTGGCTCTGTCTGAGCATCTGGAGTAGGGCTGTCGCGGTGAGGAAATTTCCCTTGCGGTAATTTTGAGTGTCTCAATAGCGCGGTATGCGGTATTATCGCCATACATATATACAGCATATATATATATATATATACACACACACTATCGTTAGCCTATATGTATAACAGTTAGCCTAGTTGTAATCTGATCTTCTAATCTGATTGGACATGAGACTTTCTATTGATATTTCCACTTGTGCCTGTTCTAGACGGGCTGTCAGTCAGTGCAGTTACAGTGTTGCGCCACAAGGTGGTGGAAAGGGACTGTCATTCAACTACACGTTCAAAAACGCCGATTCATTTATATATATATATATATATATATATATATACACACACACACATAATTTGTAAAACAAAGTCATATTCAGAAGACAATGAACCCGAAACCAAATAGCGTTGAAAGAGGAAGTGAAGTAAACCAAAGAGAATGACAAAATAACGGTCCACAGAACATAAACCTGACAATAAGATCGTTAGGCTATCGTTAGCCTATATGTATAACAGTTAGCCTAGTTGTAATCTGATCTTCTAATCTGATTGGACATGAGACTTTCTATTGATATTTCCACTTGTGCCTGTTCTAGACGGGCTGTCAGTCAGTGCAGTTACAGTGTTGCGCCACAAGGTGGTGGAAAGGGACTGTCATTCAACTACACGTTCAAAAACGCCGATTCATTCATTCAAAGAGACGTAATGAAACACGCTGTTGAAATCATTTTAACTTTGAGCGCCACTTTAGAAGGCTCAGCTGACCAGCTATGCGTCGATGCTAAGACAGAGATTTCGCTTTCCTTGGACATGACAACCTATTTTCACAAATATATATGACTCGGCCTGGAGGATAGACGCAAGTAATCGCACACGCTCAGTTGATCTCTCTCTCATTCACTGTCTGTTTAGGCTTGTTAAGTGCAAATCTACGGAGCCTCTACAAATCAGCATGGTACACATTATGTTATCATTACTAACTTGTTTAATATTCAGTCCACATGCATGAAGTGTAAAACGAGAAGGGCATAACCTTACGAAAAAAGAAAACACGCAAAAATCGCGGGTGCTGCGGTTCTTGCATTCCTCTGCAGTTTGCTCCTCAATAGTGCGGTATTGCAATATTGCGGTTATCGCGACAGCCCTAATCTGGAGAGCTTGTGTCTACACAGGCAGAGGGCTTGTGTGTGTTTTTGGAGGGTTTGGATTGTTGAATGCCATGAGGCCATCAATGAAACACTTAAATGCAGCGTGGAAAAGATGAGTGGGGATTGTTTTCATAGAAACAAAGCAGGTCTGTCTAATGAGACTAGCAGGACTGTAACAATTATGTAAAGACTTAATGATTCATCTTCATAAGGCTGTGCAACTAATGTAAAACAGATTAAATAGACTTAGGTGGAACCCATTGGGCAAAAAAAACAAGATTTAAAAGAAAAGTTGACCCAAAAATGTCACTATTTACTCAGTTTGAGTTTTAATGCACACAGCAAACACGGCACAAGCCATCAAGTCTAATTTAAAACCATATGACTTTGTCGAATAGTTTCTTTTTAATGAGTCTGTTTCTAAAATGATCAATATTAGAAAAAGTAATTATGAAACTTACATTTCATTGTTATTGTAATTTGAATCAAAATTAATTATGTTGTTCTAGAAATATTCTTCTTCATATTTTGCATCACAAATTTAATCAAGATCACTAGTGACAGAAGCACTTCTTCGCCAAATGATTTTGCAGTCATTTGGCTCCTAAATGTTTAAGGTGAATAAACTGAACTATCCTTTAAAGACTTCTGCTGTGATCTCCTCACCTTATGTAAACAGGTGTCCACCACAGAGTTGCAGACCTTCTCCAAGTCATCCCACACCTCTAGCCGAGAGCGCACGAAATCACACAGCTCCTCGTTGCTCATCACATCCCAGATGCCATCGCAAGCAAGCACCACAAACTCATCCTCGTCTGAAATGCGTGGGATTTCAAACACCTCCGGTTCCGGAGATACCAGCTGCTCAGTGGGGCCCTTCCCATCCACACACTTGTAGTCATAGTCCCCCAGGGCACGTGACACAGCAAGAGAACCATTCACCCTTTGGATCATCACAGAACCTCCTGCGTTTTGAATGCGCTCTTTTTCACGTGGGTTGCATGGCTTGTGGTCTTGTGTGGAGAACCGTACCTGTGCGGCACGGCTGAGAACGGCACGGGAGTCTCCACAGTTGATGAAATAGAGGTGTTCAGGGGACACCAGCACACCGACTGCCGTGGAACCGCTACGGTCCATGCCGTTACGTAGGTCCGAGAAGTTGCGCATGTACTCGTCGATCTTCAGGAAGCCAGAACGAATGCCGGTTTTAACGCCCTCCACGGAGTCGGGCCCCGAACGGAAGTTCTCGCTGCTGGTTATGATGTGCTCCAGCAGGTGTTTGGAGCAATAGTTGGCTACGCGGGAGCCAGCGTGACCGTCATACACTGCGAAGAAGGACCAGTCATCCAGGCCATGCGGTAGACCCACAACGGCCGTGTGCGCATCCTCCATCTCTACCCGCCAGCCCTGCATGCTGCTCAGGCCGAAGCGCAGACCATTGCCCACTCCGTGAGCATTATGTTTCTCGGTCTTCGGTTTGTCCAAGAAGGCCCCCATGGCTCAGGACACCGTCTGCAAAAAAAAGAGGGATGCAAAGTTGTTTTACATGACAAAAAGCAATATGAGACACTTATGTACTCACCATTATGACATTCCAAATCCATAAGCCTTTGGTTAATCTTCAAAACACAAATTAAATGAAACCTGAGAGGTTTCTGTCCCACCATTGAAAGTCCTGGTGTTCAAAAATTTAGAAGATTCAAAAAAGTCATGGGGCGGCATAAAATGAAACCATAAGAATTAGGGCTGTCAAAATGACTGAAAAACTAAATTAGAATTTTCCACTTAAATATTATCAAAATTTGAATTATATTCGAATTTAAAAGGCATCATTTCAGGTAGGGGGAGAAAAAAGCTTTTGGCTTCTCTCCTGAGGCCACAAGAGGGCGCATCGAGCAAAATATTATGCACGTTTCTTCAAAGCATAATAAAATAACATGACTATATTTGAAAAAAGTGCATAATGTTTAAAATGTTTATAAACCATATATAATTAATAAAGTTGCTTAAACAATTAGAAAAAAAAA
>NW_015505226.1:4563425-4574634 GCF_001515645.1 Sinocyclocheilus grahami
TCAAAAGACCTGGTATTTCGGTACCAAGTCGGTACTAAAAAAATGAAAACGTTACGGTACCAGGTTTTTTTTCAGTACCGGTGGTACCAAGTACCCGGTCAACCCGGTTCTTGATGCGCTATCCGAAAGCTATCCCTCTTCCAGTGTTGCCAAATTGGGCTGCTTTAACACTGTTGCCGCGGGTTGAAAAACAACCCCTTTAACGTGATATTTAGCCCCTGGAATGCCAATTTTACAAGGGGAACCCCGTCAAAACATGCGTATTTTATCCTCGGAAAGCGATTTTTAACGGGGGACCCCATTGAAACGCGATTGGGCGGGTTTTGTTGTGAAAACCTGGCAACCTCTTCTTAAAAGCAGTGGCGACCTCAAGAGGAGGAAACGCATTAAACTAACAAAACACCCCGATCAAGTTCAAGCAGGTAAGTTTCAATTACATTTTTAATATTTAGAGCTTGGGTTATGAATATTATTCCATATTTTAATTAGAATTTCGGATTGAAATAAACGCCGCCGTTAGCGTGTACGTAGTTAATCGTTAGCATAAGCGCGGCTAACGCTAATATAATGAGCATTAGAATTAATTTAGTTCATTTTGTTCAAAATGATTTCTTTGTTAACTATTTAATGCTCCTATAACTTTTATTACTGTAAAAAACAGGAGGACATAATGGTATTTACTATTTTTACACACCAGAGGCTTTTAAATGAACTGTGTAACCAAAATATGCGTGTTAGAGAATGTACAAATGTATGGTTAACAGTGTTTATGTCATATAGTGTTTGTCATATCAATCCGTCAGAAATAAATATATTTTTTATTTTTAGTTAGTTAGTTGTAATTCTTGGCTGAATATCTCTAGCAGGTTTTAAAAGCCCTTTAAAATTAAATATGAACACAGTTTGGATTAAATATAAGTACAGTAAAATTTTATCTCCTGTATAGACTTTACTGTACAATGTTAGATCTAGTAACATCTTACAGTGAGTGAACAATATATTTTTTAAAACATGCATTAATGTTTGTGAATGTTATTTAATACAAACACTTGATCATTCATGTTTGTTCATTGTGCATTAAATAATTTTAACAGATTGAACGTTGAAATTAACCATAAGAATAATAATTGCCATATAACTATTGTTTATTGTTAGGTCATGTTATCTAAAATAAAATCTTATTGTAAAGTGTTTTTAATACTACAGTTTCCATCTATTTGATGTACACTTAATATATGTAATCTTATCTAAATTTATTATAAAAGCTGAGGTTTGTTATTTACTGAAAAGTTATATTTTAGCTGGTGTCAATGATCTTATGTTGCATTTGGTCGGCCTCAGCCCATTGCTTTACTTAAGTATATTATATTTTCCTTTTACAGCTGCAGACAGAGGAAGATCCTGAAACACACCAGCAAACCCTAAAACAGACAACAGTTTACAGATGTTTTTCAGTGGCAGCAGAACGGACTAAACTTTTGGGTGAAACTTGTTTACTTTTTCATACTTTTATTACTTGTTGAAAAACTTTAAACAATTTTAAATAAGTATAAAGAATGCAATTGGTTTTGTACATTTAATTTTTGTTTAACGTTATTAATAAAAAAGTTGTTCAATTAGTATGTTTTTGTGTTTTGCTTTGGTACCGAAATTGGTACCGAGAAGAACCATGGATTTTCACTGGTATTGGTACCGAATACTGAAATTTTTTCAGTCTTGAGACATGTTTTTTAAAAGTTGAACTTACATTAATTTTACATGGCTTTCTAAACGTGCCGCTCTCCTGTGCGAGACGTGAGTGCAACGCTGATAGATGCCCCGCTAGAAAATGTGATAAATATGCGTTCCTAGTTCAACGCTGATAGATGCCCCGCTAGTAAATGTGATAAATATGCGTTCTGTGTGAACAGCTTGGTTTCAGTTTAGCCATAAACAATATCTTTGCCACACTGATGCTCTTGTTTTCCGCAATATATTGAATGGACAACGTAGCAGCGGCGCATCTAGTGGGTTCAACTGGATAGGCTAACAAAAGCATTAAAATGCAATGACACTTACATTGTCGTCTCATTTTGCGCGCCACTGATAAGGCTGCCTGACGGCTGACGCAGACCTAAAATTCAAATGCGGATTTTTTTTTTTTATTCGATGAATATTCGAAATTCTAATTTTTTTTTTGACAACCCTAATAAGAATCGAGCTGTTTAATCCAAGATCGTATCTCTTCACAAAACTTATGACATCTTTATAAACTTTTTGGATCTTTTAAGTTTTACATGGCTTTCTAAACGTGCCGCTCTCCTGTGCGAGACGTGAGTGCAACGCTGATAGATGCCCCGCTAGAAAATGTGATAAATATGCGTTCTGTGTGAACGGCTTGGTTTCAGTTTCGCCGTAAACAATATCTTTGCCACACTGATGCTCTCGTTTTCCGCAATATATTGAATGGACAACGTAGCAGCGGCGCATCTAGTGGGTTCAACTGGATAGGCTAACAAAAGCATTAAAATGCAATGACACTTACATTGTCGTCTCATTTTGCGCGCCACTGATAAGGCTGCCTGACGGCTGACGCAGACCTAAAATTCAAATGCGGATTTTTTTTTTTATTCGATGAATATTCTAAATTCTAATTTTTTTTTGACAACCCTAATAAGAATCGAGCTGTTTAATCCAAGATCGTATCTCTTCACAAAACTTATGACATCTTTATAAACTTTTTGGATCTTTTAAGTTTTGGCTACCTGGTTTGGAACAACACAAATGGTAAGTTTTTTTTTTTTTGGTGAACAAACCCTATAACAAAAGCATGTTTTTATAACTGAATGTGTAACTGACCATTTAAATCAACAAACACTGGTTGGCCTTTCAGGACAATATCCAAAGAAACACTTCAGCACACCAGCAAAGCACTGACAACAATGTTCTTTAGCATTACACAAAGTCAACAATCCTCTTTTGTTCATAAAACTAGTGTGTGTATACATGTATTATGAGAATTCATGCTGTGGAAGCGACAACCGCCTACTGAGTTATTGACAGATCTTGATGTGATCTAAAGGCTACTGTAACAGCAAATAGAAGATAATTACAGACAAACTGTCAAAAGCTCTCAATATTTCAGACAAGCCTTAGCAATTACGTTCATCAAGATTGATTAAATACAAATGAACAAGTGCATTAGAAGACTACATCAGTCATGAATTACGGAGTAGGCAGCATTGAAAAAAACAGTGTACACTGGAAAATATTTAGGATGCTAAATTATAAATTCTTTGTAGAAGTTGAATGTATTGATTTATGTCACTTGTGAACTTGACCTATAAAATCATAACCCATAATACAAGGCACTAAGGAATAGGAATGGGTCACGATTTTCGAATATTTGATTAGTTGATTTAATTATAGAATATCGAATAGGTTGTGCGATTATTGTCTCAAATTCCCCATGTTTTCCACGCTGATGCGCTGGTGACGCGTTCATGTAACAACACACCTAAAAGCTGTCAAAGACAACAGAAGACTTGTTTTATTTTTCAATCGCAGAGGCTGTGATTACACGGTCACGTGACAGGACAACAATGTTCTTTAGCATTACACAAAGTCAACAATCCTCTTTTGTTCATAAAACTAGTGTGTGTATACATGTATTATGAGAATTCATGCTGTGGAAGCGACAACCGCCTACTGAGTTATTGACAGATCTTGATGTGATCTAAAGGCTACTGTAACAGCAAATAGAAGATAATTACAGACAAACTGTCAAAAGCTCTCAATATTTCAGACAAGCCTTAGCAATTACGTTCATCAAGATTGATTAAATACAAATGAACAAGTGCATTAGAAGACTACATCAGTCATGAATTACGGAGTAGGCAGCATTGAAAAAAACAGTGTACACTGGAAAATATTTAGGATGCTAAATTATAAATTCTTTGTAGAAGTTGAATGTATTGATTTATGTCACTTGTGAACTTGACCTATAAAATCATAACCCATAATAACAAGGCACTAAGGAATAGGAATGGGTCACGATTTTCGAATATTTGATTAGTTGATTTAATTATAGAATATCGAATAGGTTGTGCGATTATTGTCTCAAATTCCCCATGTTTTCCACGCTGATGCGCTGGTGACGCGTTCATGTAACAACACACCTAAAAGCTGTCAAAGACAACAGAAGAACACTGTAGACTTGCGTGGCATAAAAAAAGACGTAGCATATAACTAGGGCTGAACGATTAATTGCATTTGCGATAATATCACGATATGAAAAATTTTTATTTTTCAATCGCAGAGGCTGTGATTACACAGTCACGTGACAGGCGAGAGTAAGGAGGTGTGTTCGACTTGAAGAGCAGATCGGTGTATGACATCAAAGTATGGCGAGAGAACGCATAAGGAGACGTCCGCGCTCTCTTATAGCTCTCTCAGTACTTTGATGACACACCCATTGGTCTAAGCAGCACTGCTTCAAGTCGAGCGCGGGCCATCAGCAGAAAAAGAAAATAAATAAGTAAACGGCCAAAGGATGTAACTTAGAATGGGAGATGGATCGGTTTGTGAAAGCGAAGAGAAAAGCCATAGATGAAGTCGCACAGACGCAGGCAGGTGCTGGTCATTCAAAAGATAAATGCAGAAAATATGATGAGGCATATCTTGCTCTGGGCTTCACTCACCGTGTCTATACCGGACACTACAGTTGACGCGTCGCACCGCAACAGCTCTACAACGGACACGACAAAGCGACCGTTGCAAATCATTTTAACTTTGTGTCAGTACGTCATAAATAGAACAAGGCATCAGTTTAATGTCGCGCCGAGCTGCATCCAGTGTACACAGCGTAAAAAAAAAATTGCATATTAAATCGCAATCGCAATATTGGTAAAAAAAAATAAAAATCGCAATTAGATTTTCCAAAATCGTTCAGCCCTACATATAACGGTTACAGTAACCAGATGTGTTAAGAGGTGTGGCTGAATCCGTATTCAGAAAGGCGCAGAAAACAAATAACGCGTTTTATGGAGCCACTAAAGGGACATGTTTAGTTGCTTGCTAGCGGTAGCCTGTTACATTACAGTACATAACATTTCACTTACCACATAAACAGAGTAAGGAGAGATGACTGATAGGATGATGGTGAATGTATTGCAGATCCTGAGCACCACCGACAAACATCTAATCTTGTAAAATGTGTGGCAAGTACTGCCGAGTGCTGCTCCGTATGTGTGATCGCGAATCTCGAAAGTGAAAGTAAAAAACAAGCGCGCGTTCATAAACGATTTCAATGCCACATATATTAATAACGGCTCCCTGACGCCCGCAGTTTATATACAGTATAATTAGCTAGGTTCTTCTACAATTACCCCATCAGCTAGGTTCTTCTACAATTACCCCATCAACTTCGGTCAGAAATCTTGGTAAATGTAATTACCCAACGATATAATTGCGACAGAAGATATTGAAGTATATTTTTCCTCCCATCTCGTATCTATTCCCTTTGGGGTTCCATATTTTATACTGGAAATGTCCTAGCCTTATGAGCAGTTGATTTATGCTAATCGACAGTCTGTTATGTTAATAAGTGCCGTCATTCGGTTATGTTTATTATATTAATATGTTTCAGCACATTACAATCATTATGGCTTGAGTTAAGGTAGCCTATCTTCTGAATTAAACCGTTATCATACAGATTGAAAGCTTGAATCCCGTCTCTCCTCCTCTCTCTCGGTTTATGGGTGCTTGTGCGTGTATGCGGGGGAGGGGTGCGATTTTCGAATAATAGTCGAATAATACCCAGCGATTTTTGAATATTATTTTTGCTTGGAATGCCCATCCCTACTAAGGAAGTACTATTTACCATGCAATGCAAAATGTGTGGATATGCAGCAGGTGTGTGTCTAAATGCAGAATAGTGATAGATGGAATTATGTATGGGAAACACTGGACACTGCTGTAAGTCAAATGGCCATAATCTAAGTGATAACAAAAATAAATAAATAAAAAAATTACTCATATTGGCGGTGAAATGTCGTTCGATTATGTCAAACGTTATACGCTCCCTGGATGTCATGACAACAAATGTCACGAAGGAAAAGTTTTAATATCTCGCCTTCGCTTTCATTTCGGGCCATCTCCAAAAAGACATTAAAAAACGAAACACATGATTTACAAGTTTAACATGCGTTTATCAAAGCAGGAAATAATTAGTGTTCTTGAAATATTAAATGGAGACGGGTCCGGATCGGAGTCCGGACTTTGAGAAGCACTGTCCTAGATTAACAAAGTTCAAAAGATGAGCATTTATATGAACAAATGCGGTTACAACAATATTGGTCAAGCTTTATTCTCAAACAATGAGTTGTGAGCATGACTGTAGGATTTTAGTGAAGGGGTAGCTCAGAGATACAGCATGAATGAAAGCTTCCTGTCAAAAGCTGGATCTAGCTCCTCACAGCATTATAGGAGGAGCAGTACCTAAAAGAAAGCGTAAGGAATAAGGATGTCAAAAAAGGCTTCTGGACAAATAAGCTACATAGACCGATGGGGTGTGTCCGGACGGTAACTCAAGCTACTGCATCACCTTTCATCTCGAGTATCATCTCTTACATGAACCACGCTTGAAAAGAAAAACACAAACTGGTTTTGGCTATCTTTACACCTCATCCTCAGGAAAAGCACACACACAGACATCAAACACACGATTGTACCGTACAACCACTGAATGCACACAAAACACTCCTCAAAAGGAGCTTAGCAGAACTTACAAGGCCAGAGGAAAAATGTATTATTGATCACTACTAAGACAGAAGGCAAAATTTATTTTTCATGAGTCTGATTCCCCATCTGAATGCAGGATTAGAAAGTGTGGAGCAGCTTTAAGCTGCTTTGGGTAAACCTCACCCATAAGACCATTACATGACTCCAGGAATAGCCACTGAAATGTATTACAAGCCCAAATAAGCCATTAGACAAATGGAATGGAAGCCGCCTCGTAAGCTATGCGATCACCGCCTGGGACCTTGACCTAGCAAAGCCCAAAAAAAGTCAGTAGGCTACTAACCAGCAGTAAGTCAAGGTTTGCCAAGCGATATTACAAGCAGGGTCATGGGATAGGTCAAATTAGAGTTTCTCTCATTCTCTTAACGTGTCCCTCTTCGCAGGTCTGTTTATCCGTTGTGAGAATGAAAACTGGCATCGGTCAGCAGGGCTGAGATCCAATGAAAGTTCCAGCATTCAGAGGATCATGGGCTCGTCCAAACCAGAGCATGTGGCCCATCGGGGACTAAACTAGAGTTACCCAGAAGGGTGGTGCTCACAGCCAGCTTTTGTGCTCTCTACTCCACACACACGACAGGCATGGAAGGCATGTGACCAAAAAAGGCGGTTGGGAGCTGAAGAGTGTGTTAGTGTGTGTGGTTGGATGAGGGCACAGGTTGTTGTGCAGTGTCATGGCTCGGCTGGCCAGTCCTCCCCCTCTGAGCATGGCTCTATGTATATCCCTTTAAACCCAGATTGGGTTACTCGCTGTTGAAAGTGGGCAGGGGCGAAGTGCTGCATCCTTATGGCTGTCATTCATGCGGGGCTACTTCCCAACATTCACACTCAGATGTCCTTGTCAGATCCTCTTCTTTCCGAAGACTTGAGGCTAGGATGATCTCTGTAAGGAGTAAATGGGCTGATCCATCATGCAGCGCTCACTTTGATCAAACCCTGCCATTAGCATGGCAGATACGCTCGAGAGGAAGTTTGTTAATGCTTGGGCTTCAAAACAAGCGCACAAGACCAGGTGCAGTAAATGCACGAGTGTATCAGATCAAACACTAATAAACAGGCACAACAGCAGGAAATGAGGGGTGTTTGTAAAGGTGGCTTGATGTGGACCTGAAGAAGAGAGGGTTGAAACCGGACAGCAGAGTTTAGCTTTATCCCCTCACCACAAACTAAGAGGCAAGATTAAACATGTATGTCTGGTACAACTTAAAGGGGTCATATGATGGCATCATATGACCCCTTTAAAGAAAGAAATAATTTTCAATTGAAATGTAGTTCAATGCAAATGTTATATATAGACACTGATGCACTAATCCTGGCTGGAAGTGCTATGGATTATTCAAACTTTATATTTAGGATTTATTTATATCCATTTCCCAATACAGGGCACTTTGAATTAACACACTCAAAAGGGCTCTACACGATCCCAGCCGAAGAATAGGGGTCTTATCTAGTGAAATGATTTGCCATTTTCTAAAAAAACTAAAAATAATTTAACCACAAATGCACATCTTACACTAGCTCCACAATGTGCGTCTGCAAATTCACGCATTACGTAATCACGTTGGAAAAGTCATGCGTGGTTAGCTCTATGTCTGTGTACTCTGGTTCAAAAAGGTAGGGTAGGGCGAAAACTCCATTTCCTTTTCTCCTCCAACTTCAAAAAAAATCGCCCAACATCGTTGTTTTATTTTTTTTTTTTTAAAGGGCATTTGACTTTCTTTGCACGTTCGCTTTGTAAATACTGGTTTGGTACTTCCACCTGCGTGACCTTTCCAACATGACTACGTAACATTCCAACATGACTTTTTTTTTTTTTTAAGAAAAGATTTAAGAAAGATTGTTTTGCTAGATAAGCCCCTTATTCCAGAAAATGATGGATTGTTTCACTAGATAAGACCCTTATTCCTCAGCTGGGATCGTGTAGAGCACTTTGAAGTTGTACTGACTCTGCAATTTGACTCAGCCCGTTGGCCACCATTGAAGTCCATTATATGGAGAAAAATCCTGGAATGTTTAACTCAAAAACCTTAATTTATTTGCAACTGAAGAAAGAAAGAAAGAAAGAAAGAAAGAAAGAAAGAAAGAAAGAAAGAAAGAAAGAAAGAAAGAAAGAAAGAAAGAAAGAAAGAAAGAAAGAAAGAAAGAAAGAAAGAAAGAGAAAGAAAGAAAGAAAGAAAGAAAGAAAGAAAGAAAGACTTGAACATTTTGGATGACATGGGGGTGAGTAAATTATCAGGAAATTTTTATTCTGGAAGTGAACTAATCCTTTAACTACACATTATATCTTTTTAGTCAAGTAGCATATGGATGTCATGTCATAAAATATTTTTAATATGACAGTGTCTGTATTTAACAATTTAACAAAAACATTAAGTTACTTATTATAATGCTTACATTTCCTCAGTTATTCAAACAGCAGCTACAGAAAACGAGCAAAGAACATTTACAATATCAAAGAACATCATCACTGACTTCAGTCTAGCGCGCTTGCACTTTAAAAGTATACGTGCATCGCACATACATCTGCACTTTGTTGTTTATGATGAGAAAACTTACAAGCGAGCAGAATTCAGTCAGCGAGCATGTGCACTGAACAAAACTCTGGTGTTCAGCGATGACTCATCTGAACGCCTCTGATTGGCCACTGCATTCATAAACTCAACGGAATCGCGTGTGATTAGTTATAATGTGCAACACTGTAAAAACCCATAAAAAGAAATATGATGGAACAAATAAGCCCTAATATTAATTCGATAATAATACTAGCCTGATAATAATAATCGTCTTGATATCGTCAAAGCACCAGCTACAGGCGATATCTCTGACTATCGTAGATACACGATCAGTATCGGCACAACCCTACTACATTGAAAATAAAGAAGCAACAAAAAGCAGCAACTCAAGCAGCAACAAAAGTCACTGTCTATTTGCCACCATCACTACTGATATTTCTCGGACAACATACACAAGCTGGATCTTCTTCGGTTTTTGCCTTGATACTGTGGATTACACCAGTAATTAAATTTATGTGTGTGTACTTCTAACATGTTTGGTTGGTAAAATAAATGTTGTAAATTCAAATCAGAGTGTCTTCCGTGTCTGGATTGGATGTATTCTTGAGTCTATAAGGTAACAATATAATAAGATAACCTTGTTTGAAATGGGTTTGGCTAAAATAAAATTTTGGTTTCGTCTATACTACTAGGTACTTATACTATATTGACTGGGTTAAATAGAATTGCATTTCTAAAAAGAGACTAAAATACAATTTTCATTGACTAAAACTAGACTAAATGTCATCAGTTTTCGTAGACTAAAACTAGACTAAAATGCTCAGACTTTTAGTCGACTAAAACTTGACTAGACTAAAAAGAGTATGAACGTGACAAACTAATAAAAACTAAAATGACAGTTTCACACAAAGACTAGACTAAAATTAAAACAGGCCGCCAAAAACAACACTACTTCCTACCGTATCAGAGAGAAAAGTAGTAGCACGTTGATCTGCCAGCCGTGGGTCTTTATTCGGAGAGCTCATATTTTTTGCATAATGATTCATTTAAAAGTTAATGGCCAAACAGATATTTATAAAAGTTCACATAGTTGTGGCAGATGAAATGCATCACAGATAAGATTAAATAAATATATATATTTTTTTTTTTTACCAGGTTAAATGTTGATTATTAGTAGCTCAAATCCCTTTATCTAAACCTCTCTACTTAACCATCAGTTGCTCACATCCACCATGTTTGTAGTTTTTTTATGCTTTTTATTTGTGTTTGTAGTTCTGAACCGAATCCTTTGCCAAAACACAATGGATTGTGGGCAATATTAGCCATTAGTGTGTGCACGGATCCACATTTCAAAAACTGACCTGAAATAGTAGACCAGCCGGGGACTTTTGGCACTCTTTTCAACATACTATGCTTGGGGGACACATATTCTAATCTCACATACAATTTAGGGTGGATAGTATGAACATAGGGAGGCAGGGCGAGATTATCAGCGAATAAACGGCATCTACTCTAGTAAGCTTGCGCTGCACTGCCATTTGAATTTTGAGCCGAGTGGATAAATCGTCTGTGTGGCGCAGTTCAAATGAGTTTCGTTGTGCTTTTGGCACATAAAAATTACATCAAACATTTATCGAACGTTTCTTATCGTTTTATCAAGGAAAATGATGTCACTATAATTAGTAGGGATGCTCCGATCAGGATTTTTGCAGCCGATACCGAGTACCGATTTCTTGTCATGGAGATCGGCCGATACTGATGCTTCAAGCTTTATATAACATATGTAATAATGTTATACAATAAAGCCGACCTCATACATCATCCACCTGGAACTGCTTCTGCTTCTGATTATAACGTTTTAAATATGGTTATTTTTCTTACAAAACCGCATCGATTCGCTATAGGACGCCTTTGTCCCC
>NW_015505226.1:4574888-4590439 GCF_001515645.1 Sinocyclocheilus grahami
AGCTGTGTGAGACACTTTTTTTATGGATGGGCGCTTTTTATTTCACTTCTTTTGGAGTGAAGCACTGCAACAATAGACTGCAATGATAGAGCACGGAATAGCCAGGACAATTTTTTATATAACTCCAACTGGATTTGTCTGAAAGAAGAAAGTCATATACACCTAAGATGCCTCGGCACAGCCTAATTTTAATTTTTGGGTGAACAAACCCGTTAATGCTATTGAGTAGGCTAATATGGCCTAAGAAGATATTTTGTTTTATAAATAAATGTTCATTTAAAAGCAGCCCACAATCAGCGTATTATGTTACCGTTACCCCTTACGGCTCCGATGAGGTTTTGTTCCGTCAAGTCACAAAATAATATTTTTAGCCAAGAAGCGCAGAGAGCCACTTCAGAAACATGCCGCGGCTGGCTGGTATAAACACAAGCACTGACTAGAGCGAGTTTTTCATTGTTTCTCGAAACGTCATAGCATTTCCACACTGGCGATGACATGACTGCGACGCCAAATCATTTATGTCCCCACGCATCATGTACGTCCTCACGCATTGATGTCATCAAACTGCGATCAGTTCGTGAGATCAGCCAAGTGCAGTGAGTACCGATCGAGTCATAAAATGTGATTATCGGCCGATACCGATCTCTGGCCGATCGATCGGAGCATCCCTAAAAATTAACGTTAGCATTTTATCGCCCAGCCCTAGATTCCAACAATATTGTTCTCTATTCTCACAGAATTAGAATGATTATTAAAACTTGATAGTTGTTAAAGTTGTCACCCTTGGTTTGACAGGGCCTTAACAGAACTCTCAACAGATATTATTATAGTTTGTCAAACAGTGATCAGAAACCAAATTTCAAATAAACCCAATAACGAAATCAATATAGGGTATATATTTAGAGTAAAATCAACAGGTTGCAACCTAAACATAAACATAAATCCAGGCCTGGTCTTCTCTCGTCGTGCACTGTCGTCACTCCTCCTTTTATCCTTCCGGAGCTCCTCCGTGGGACTAGAGACCGGTGAGTGGCGCAGGTGTCGTGCATTATCACTTACTCCACCGGCCTCGCTCCATTCCCACGGCTCTCGGCCCCGCCCCTCTCGTCACATATTCCTTCCTTCATATTTGTTGATATCTATGTATTAAATATATTTATTTCTATAGAAGTTACAAAAGCACTGTCATTAACTTTAGACTGAGGAAATTGCATATACTATTTATATACTATAAAAATATAGTATTTTTGTCATAGATTATGATTATATATTTATTTATTTATTTTTCTTTTTTTTTTTAGATATTTTTTATTTGGGCTAGTTAAATTTATTTTTGGGCTACCAAAATCTGAAGAGTACATGCCCGAAGGGCTACCAGGGATTTAGAAATTTTGCGATCCCTGGGTATTGTATATAGAATACAGTAAATAGCCTACATAAACAGAATATACAGTATATACAAACATTTTTTGCAATGATAACTCAAATGTGGTGATCAAACACTTATAATGATGCGACAAACATAGGCCGATGTAGTGGAGGCAGGGTATTTAACAATTTAACAATAAACTTTATTATTCAAAATGAGTCTGACATCAGTGCACTTAACAGTAAACTTCACTTCACTTATTATAAATAACTTAACACAAATAGAACAAAATATATATAACTTGAATTAAGAAATTAAACAAGGTAACGGTGTAGGGCAAGCAACTACTGCCAAACCAACAGGGACAGGTTTATGCAGGAAGCACAGCTCATTGTGAGAGTAAAAGACGGGGACATTGTTGTTTATTTACTTAGCATTGAGTCTTTCCAACTAGGTGACAACAGAGTTAAATTACCATTCAACAGACACAAGCCACCACCGCACTGCGTCTATTGGACTGCAGAAAGATACTAACTTTTCAATCTGCTACGTTACTGACTTTACTGACAAACTATGCTGACAACGTGTCTGTGCCGCAACAGGACGCGTCAAAGCAACAGTTGAAAATCATTTGAACTTTGTGTCAACACGTCATAAATAGAATGAGGCATCAGTTTACTGCATCCAGTGTAGACAACATCACTGATTATAATGGGTTCTATTCTACACAGGACGCGAGCGGTGCGGCATGACAAAATACAATAGAATTCTATTGTATTTTGTCACGTTGCACAATGTGATAAGCATGAGTTCTGGGCCGCGCCGCAGCACACCAGCATTGACTGAGTGGCCGTAACACAGGCTTCTGCTGGACAAACTAAGTAATTACAGCATTCAGAAGCATTTAATCTGCGTTATACGTTCTGTAAAAAAAAAATTCATATCGGCGGCATATTCGGCAATACCGATATATCGGCGACAGGCTCATATCGGCCTATAATATCAGCTAAACGATATATCGGTCGGGCTCTAGTATTCAATGCATAAATAAACAAATGACAGACAGCAGCAAGTTTATTTAGGTTGCGGTCTTTTTAAGACCTCATGCACGGATCAAACTGTTACACATAAGTTTTGTTTCTCAACCATTTACATTCACTTAATAGCCTATATACAACAATGTTTAGTATAAATCGGCTGTTTACGTGAATACACAAGATGGGCATTTTGACAATTTTTTATGTATTTGGCCATTCTGTAGATGCGCAATGCGCTTTGGGCATGAGCTCACAGAAAAGGGGTCTCAGACAGCACGCAAGTACTGAATTGAGCACTAGAATGTTTAAAATTGTAAGACTCAAAAGCATGTGCAAATGATACATTTCGTCATCTGTCCCGAGCGTCTTTCATGCTGAAATATTTGCGGGAATTTCCCACTTTACAAGTGTGAAAACTGCGGGAATGAGCAGAATTATGTGAAATCCCCGCGCCGAAATTCAAGCCCTGCTAATGCTTTTAAAATTAATGATTGGAAACGTCCAATGCAGTCTTCTGTATGCCATGTTGTAGGGCTGCACGATATATCGTTTCAGCATCGACATCGCGATGTACGCATCCACGATAGTCACATTGCAGGATGTGCGATGTTTAGTATAGGCTACTGATCATTATATTTATACTGATTGTTTTCTTTGCTCACACACAGTCTACACCGGACGCGACAGCTGTACAGAGATACCCATTTTAAATACATTTAGTAGCAGAGCTACTGCACACGATTTTCAGTGCTGGAAATCCATTTATCCTTTGAAACTTCCGCGTAGTCGTGGAGAGCGTAGGTCACGGTTGCTTAGCAACAGCAGACGCCACAAAAGCGCAAGCTCCCGAGTGCTTTGGAAAGAAGGAGAAAGCGGTGTGACTGGCGTTTTCCCACGCGTTTTTAGGCACGACATGTGAACGGCCCCAAAGTCTGTCTACACTGGACGCGACAAAGCGACCATTGCCCATCATTTTAACTTTGTGTCAGTACGTCATAAAGAGAACGCGGCATCAGTTTACTGTCGGGGATTTGTCATACCGCGCCGCATCCAGTGTAGACAGCATTACTGATTATAATGGGTTCCTTGTATTTTGTCGCGCCCGGTGTAGACACGGTGAGAGCCATGCAGATGCATGTGAACTCTGAATTCTGTTCACGTCTGCGTCTATTTGTGCCTAAAATACTGTGCTCTGCAAGTATCCTTGTAAACTAGGGATGCACCGGTTGACCGGCCATAAATCGGAACCGGACAGTTTTTTTTATTTTTTAAATCTGATTTTTCCGGAAATGTGCAGAGGCGCCAGCAGAAAAAAAACCACGCAGAGCTCAGCTTCTCACGTGTTGGATGAGAAACGAAACAGACTAACTTGTGACAAAGCTGAAATGCTTCTTTTTGTAAAGAAGAACTCGCATGCACTTTTGTAAACGTTAGTTCTGTAGGCTATAGGATTAATATTTTTTATTTTACCTTAAATTTACATTGACTTAATGTGATTTAAAAAGCACCTGTCGTAGTTAACATTTTGGAATAATTTATTTATATAGCCTACTTTGGGTTTTATTTAGTTTCACTGGTAAAGATCTTTTTTTCTTTACACCAAATTTAAAAACGAAAACAAATGCTGAATGCTGATTAAGTAACATCTTTGTTTGAAGTGTTGAATGTGTTTTGATTGTGTTGTTTGGATTGTGGAACTGAAGCTAAATGCTTTTGTCAGTAGGCCTACCTATGCTTGTATTGAACGTAGCCTACTTACTGCGCAGTTACTGCTGTTAATTTCAGATGGTTACAGTTGTTGTTTTCAATAGCCAAAACCCAGTTTAGCCTGTTAAATACCAAATAAACATCTTGTTTGTGTACTTTTATTCTTTCTTGTTTGTTGCTTGATAAAAATAAATAAAAAAATAGGAAATCGGTATCGGAATCGGCCAGTTTGCTTGTAAAAAATCAGTATCGGAATCGGCCATGAAAAATCATGATCGTGCATCACTATTGTAAACGCAGTAGCTTATGGCTTAGGTGAAGGGAAACAATCGAGAAAGAAAATGGATGTGTGTAACAGTATATTGGTTTACAGCAGTTTAATGTTCCTGAGGCTTTCTGTGTTATGAAACGACACCCAACCCCTTTTCTACCCCCCACACCATATGGGGCATCTGCTCTTCTGGAGGCAGGATGAAAGATGTGACGGCGGGTTCCTCTCCCCATGCACACATGTAAAGCGCAGAAGAGCTTTCACATCTACTGTACAAATTATCTACCCCCTCACAGACACACTGTAACTCCCACACCACCCTATCACAGTTGGAACCGCAAACTCTCGCCATCTTTCCCCTCGAAACTGTTGTCACTGGCCAGTCATTTGTATCAAAACCACACGGCGAAACTTGAAGCACAGGCCCATACTGCAAAAACGGAGCCAAAATACATTGTATCAGTGTAAGAGGGAAGTGGATTTTGGCAGGCTTACACAACCACTGTGGGTGTGAGCTAACAGTATGCTCGCTAAAAGGTCTGTGAGAGGAGAATGAGAGACAATGAGGGCAAAAAAACAAGGGAAAATTCTGAATTAACAATTAAATTAATTTCGCTACTGTACAACTCCAGACTAAACACAACCTGATTTTATTTGAAATCGTCTCAAAGACTTGAGCAGAGCATCATCTTGTGGGAATCCTTGGTCTCCACAGGAGCAGCAGTTGCGATCACAGCATGTGAACGAAAAAAATATACAGAGGTACAACAAATATGCCATACTGTGTCACACTGATGTTACAGCAAGACAACATCTTATAGTAGGTGCTGGAGACATTTGAGCTAAAGTTCCATTCAAACCATGTACATTTTTTGTCCCAAAATGACAATACTTCAGGAAAAAGTTAATTTTTCTTTTGCAATTGCATATTCACTACATGTGCTTTTCATTTTTATCATTTTCACTGACCTCAGTACTGTTAGTCTCACGGAGAAAGATTTCTGACTACTGGCATAAGCCGAGCTCACATTCACTCCTAGAAATTGCGCAGAAGCCAATCAGATTTGTAGCGGTGAGTTCTTGCCATTTTTGTGTGCAATATGCATCAGACGATCTGTAGGCGTGACACCTGAGGGTTAGACTACAGTAAGATCAGAAAAATAGCAGCAGTGCAACAGATTAAACAATGCAGCGATTCTTTAAAACAGCTTTCTCAGTCTTTTACTTCACTAAAATGGCTTTGATATTGGCCACGCAAACTGGTAAAAGAGCCAAAGCAAGTTGGTGCAGTGACAGCACAAACTGAATGGCTTTTTGGGATACAAACTGATTTTGTGATGTTAACAAATACTGCACAGATGACCTGGGGTGTATTCCAGAAAGCGGGTTTTGTTGGAAACTCAGAGTCTGTTAACCCCAGAAAAAGGAAACAAGAGTTTTTGGTTCCAATAAAAGACAAAACTAAACCTCTCGGTAAGTTACCATAGTAACTTACTCTGTGAACCCAACCTGGTCTGGAGCAGGTTTTCTTCTATAAACCCAGAGTTTCTTTCAGTCTCCTCCCCCTTTTTAAAGCGTAAGCAATGTTTAAATACCTCATTCATTCATGCTGATATTTTGCCTTATTTCAAATACAAAAATCAGGTATACCTATGATGAAAATTACAGGCCTCTCTCATCTTTTTAAGTGGGAGAACTTGCACAATTGGTGGCTGACTAAATACTTTTTTGCCCCACTGTATATGATATTTAGTCTTGTTTCCTGGGGTAAACAAGTCAAATTAATTGCCAGCGGCATAAGAAAAATTATGTTAATGAAAATGGAAACAAGGTTATTTTTCTCAACACTTTCATTTTTATCATGCAGACACGGTAAATGTGACAAAAACGGCATGTCTTTTTAAAAGGGATCCTGTAGATGAGGAGGCTGCATTAATTCGCGGGGAGTTACATTTACATCAGGAGAGGATTTCATTTAATTTGATTGAATTTATTTATTTTGCCATATTCACATGCATATTTATTTGAATGGTACCATTTTTAAATGGCGTTCACTAGGCCTGTCGTTGTTTCAGACAACCGCGATTATTGTGCTTTTGATACGACACAAGAGGGAATCATACACCAAAAGAAACAGAAGAGCACCAGTTTGCTTTTCATGCACTGTATAGCATACCATCTGAAGCCATTCCATATCTTAATGTGGGGGACAAAATTTAGGTTTACAGAAACTCATTTTCCTTCTGCTGCAGAGGTCAGTCATTCTCCGCTCAGCATTCAAACAGCACGTCACGTTCAGTTATGACAGTCAGCATGGTAAAACTCTCTCTCCAAGATTATATATTCCCATGATAATATTTTAAGTTTAAGGAAGGAAAGAATTATCACAAACAGAAAGATTATTAGAAGCCTTTCTTTTTCTATCTTATATTCATGAATGTATTTTGTAAGAATACAAATAGTTAACAGAATAAACATGTTTAAAATTGTATAATGTGCACCAAAGATTTTTTTTTTCAAGATATTGTTTTTGCTGCTAAATTATACAGTCAGATAGTTTAATTTCATAGCTTACATATTTTTATTCAAATGTAGTTTTTTTCTGTAATGAGGAAGTGAGTATTTAGTGGATTGCGTTTAACAAAGGATTTAAAAGAGTGACCATTAGTTCCACAAACTCAGTATTGATATTCTGCAGTGGTGTAGAAATAAAATAGCACTGGTGTTGGATTGGTATTGGCTGTAATCTTAATTTGTAAGTGTAATCTTACACTACAAAAAAATAACTCAAAAAAATTAAAAGATATCAATTATTTACTGAACCCTTAAATTAATCACAATTATATAATGAAAGCCAAACAAATCGTGATAATCGGCCTAATCGCCAAAGCCCTAAAACAGACAATTAATCGCAATAACCGTGACTATTTTTAGACAATTAATCATCAGCCAAATTGCATAATCGCGACAGCCATAGCGTTCACTTGATAACATCTTGTTGCGACCTCTAAGTAACCTAATAATTAGAATTTCCTTTAGGATTTCCAGTGTGGTTGGATGCATTGATTACACACTTATTCTCACCATCGCACCTTCTGAAAATGAAGCTGATTACAGTATGGAATGGAAGTTTGCCAGATGGAAGGGTAGTGCAAGATATATGCCATAACACAGCTGTTAAATAAACACAAATTATTCACAATTTATTTGGTCATCTTTATATTCTACAAATACAAAAAAAATACAACAAATTAATATTTTCCCTGTTGGATTTTAATATTGGTATTGTGGCAATCTCCTCTTCATCTGTTAGTGGTGCTGGTGCAGGTTCTCCTCCCATTTTATGAGTCTCTGCCTTTTTGCTGTTGGCTTCTGAATAGAAGTCAAATGTTTTTCATTACCCTAATTAAGAAACGTAGCATGTTGGATTAGAGAACATTTAATTATGTGAAAAAGCATTAGACTATGTGGGAAAAGCTGCTGCACATTGAAATAGATATACACTGAATGATATTTATTGAATGTCAAATATTTGTAAAGTCATGTAACGTTAGCCTACACCCATTTCACACTTGAAACTTTACCTGATTGAATTATGTTTAATTTGTTTCTGCGGTCACAAATTTTTTCTTTCGCCTGTGGGATACCATGAAAATGAATATTATTTGAATAAATTACCTTTCTGTTAGTTTTCACCTCTGATAACATTGATTTAGAATTAAAGTTACGTATTCCGTAATATGCGGAAGTCTTTTTGGCGGGAGCTGTTGCCATGGTGAATCGTAATTTCGGAGCTCCATTGATCATGGCTTTTCATAGTCTTGGTGCACGCGCTAAACTAAGAGTCAACCTACTCAGTCAATTGAACTAACTCAGTTCAGCTGTTCTGAACCTGAAAACTCAAGTTTCCAATCTCAGGGTAAGTCAACTCAAGAGTTTGTTGAACCTCCTTTCTGGAATACACCCCAGATACTTGCTTCACGTTTTGACAAGTGTAAAGGCAATATTTCATAAAAATATTCATATTATGAAGTCATAATTTTTACTACTGCCAAGGAACTAAAATTGTCAAAAATTGAGCACAAATAATCAAGGAAATTTTACAATTCTATATACAATGATACCTAGTCATTTTAAGAGGGATTATAAAGGAATTGTTGTTCTCGAGATTCTACTGGAAATGAAAATTCAGTTTGTGAATATACAGTAAATAAGAGAAAGCAGTATTTGCCAACATTTTTACTAGGGCTGCACGATAAATCGCATGCGATATTTAATGCGCATCTTGTCAGAAAGCCGGTTCTGTAATCAGCGGTAAATCTCCATCACGTGCGTGCTTTCACATTGAGCAGCATTAACTACACAGAGCCGTTGTTCACTGACGAGCTGCGCAAAAAAAAAAAAAAAAAAAAATTCGCACGAATACGAACGTGGTTTCGCGCAGCTCGTCAGTGAACAACGGCTCTGTGTAGTTAATATCACATGACTTCCGAGCATCACCCCGGAAGTCATGCGCGCACACAAAGACAGTTGGACATAGTGCTGCATTAGAGGTAAAAAATTATATAAATACTGTTTGGTTTCTGGCAGAAACCGATCGTTTCGTGTCTTAGGACATCAATGTGTCGTCTTAGGACATCAATGTGTCGTCAGGAGCTGCAGGGTTTAATTTGGATTTGTCTGTGCATGTTTTTTTTACACTCAGACTTTTTTACCATTGCCATCCATTAAAAGACTGATGGACTCCAACGGTTGGACTTAAAAATCATCAAATGTGTTCTACTGAAGAAACAAAGTCCCCTACATCTTGGATGCCCTGGGGGTAAGCAGATAAATATAAAATTTTCATTTTTGGGTGAACTACCCCTTTAAGGGCAAGATTTTCGCTGGAGGAAACAGCAGGTGAAAGCAGCGAAAACTTTACAGTAGATGGGAAACCGATTGCTCCCTCGTGATGTAGTTAATATCACATGACTTCCGAGCATCACCCCGGAAGTCATGCGCGCACACAAAGACAGTTGGACATAGTGCTGCATTAGAGGTAAAAAATTATATAAATACTGTTTGGTTTCTGGCAGAAACCGATCGTTTCGTGTCTTAGGACATCAATGTGTCGTCTTAGGACATCAATGTGTCGTCAGGAGCTGCAGGGTTTAATTTGGATTTGTCTGTGCATGTTTTTTTTACACTCAGACTTTTTTACCATTGCCATCCATTAAAAGACTGATGGACTCCAACGGTTGGACTTAAAAATCATCAAATGTGTTCTACTGAAGAAACAAAGTCCCCTACATCTTGGATGCCCTGGGGGTAAGCAGATAAATATAAAATTTTCATTTTTGGGTGAACTACCCCTTTAAGGGCAAGATTTTCGCTGGAGGAAACAGCAGGTGAAAGCAGCGAAAACTTTACAGTAGATGGGAAACCGATTGCTCCCTCGTGACCTTTTGTAAACTGTATTTATGACAAAGAACTGCACAGATACAGACATTATAACAATCTATCAATAAACACACACCTTGTGTCCTCTGTTTCTGTTTGAGTCCGCTCGCGCTGTGCGGTTTTCATTTGAAATTTAATGGGGACTGACTCCAAGGAGATCACGAATTTGTGTACAGTTTATGGAGCTAATCGCTATAGCTCCACTAAAAAATGGCCTAACGACGCCCATGCTTCTTACATCCATTTCGGAGAGCCAGGACAAATATTTAAATCGATCACGCAGACATTTAAGTGGCACCAAAATGAGGCACCGAAATCTGCGTTCCGATTCGGTTCTAGTACATACCGTTACATAGGGATTAGGGCTGCACGATATTTCGAAATTATCGAAATATCGCAAATGTAAATATTAGTGCTGTGTTCAAAATATCGATACGATGATGTATCATCACAGAGATTTGACGATACGAGTATCGATACAGCTGGTCCTGTATCGATATTGTGACACGTGTGCAGCAGTGGACCATGCTTAATTTGTTTAAAATTTTACAACGTTTAAAATGTAGTAGAAAAGTGCAAGGTTTCTAAAAAAGAAATTAATAGAGCATATATAGGCTACAACAAGGTTTAATCTGGCCACAGAGGAACACAACTGGGTTGCCTGATATAAAGAGACGTAAACCCCAAAACAGAGCTTTACACTTGCGCAATACGGAAATATATGCTAAGTGTGTTACTTATCTTTGTCAACATTGCAACCATGTGCACGCGTGCTCTCTCCACTGTGGATAAACGCGCTGGCTTTCTGAAAACAGCGGTTAGCTTGCAGTTTAGAGAACTCCATTTCAATAATCTATTCTCAGAAAAGTGTGATTCATCAACTGTTCATTTACGACACAGAGAGAGAGAGAGGCTGTGCATGTATGAATTACCACCGTTTTGGCACGTTTCTCTATTAACAGTAAAGCTGTGGCTTTTCCTTTAGAAACAATGATGCTACCAGCTCCTTGTTGAGAAAGATAATGTAGCTCTTAAGCTATTTAGTTGATAAAACTGCGGGGCAGCGCTAAAAAGTTTGTTCCTGAATGTCTGAGTTCGGCCGCAACGTGATCGGTGTGAGTGACTGCACCAAACTGCTTCTGACTGTTTCACATAAATGCTGGCACAGACGTGCATGTTCGGCTAGAGTTGCTTTGAACTCGTGCATCTTCGGAAGCGGAGCTGCGCGGAAAGTTACAAAAAATGTTGTGCACACCGCCATGCGAAACGACGTCGTGCACTCAAAGCGAACTTGCGGACGCGTCGAGTATAAATCAGCCTTGAGCCGAGGCCCTTCACAATGCAGAGGGCAAAGGCCTGCTCTGCCAATAGTTAGAAATGGCCCTATAGTAAGCAGTGTTTAATAAACAGCTGTTTTTCTAAATTCTGCTGAGGTGAAATTCAGTGCAGTCATGTATTGTGATATGTATTGTATCCTCTGTATCGTGATATGTATCGTATCGTGACTTTGCTGGTGAAACACAGCCCTAGTAAATATCGCAATATGCATATCGCAAGCGCGTGCAATATCTGAATCAATTTAATAATAGGCTACTTAAATCAAAACGTTGCAAAAGTTCAAAGTTTTAGTTCGACACATATAGCAAAGAATTGTTTGACGTTAAAAAGAGTTAAGTGCAATAAGTTGCAGAAAACAACTCTTTGCCGTCTCGTCTTGCTGTCTGACTCACACCTGAAGCATGCACACAAGCCGCATCTCACGCAGCGTCTCTTCAGTTCTGCCGCACACATGCAAAGCACGCGCACACACACAGAGAGATGTGTTTCAGACAGAGATGATTCGTCTTTCGCATCTCCTCATGTTTGAACAGACATGCACACAGAATTATGTCAATAGTACCCGTCTCGACGATCATTCTCATAAACGCAGTCAGTTATGTTTTAAATGAATGTAAACACCTGAGAAAGAAATCGGATGTGTATCATTATACTGGATCTGTGCAGTCGGTTTTAAAGGGAGAGCAGCCTATAAATACGTGCTGCTGAATATGTCACTAATGTTAATCAAACAACAAATCAGCTATAACAAAGATTAATCTAAATTTAATTCATACAGTGAACACTATGCAGTGTTATTTTACACTTAATTATACATTTTCTGTACCTGAATGCTACTGTTTATATTATCTATGCTTGTAAATTGTGTATTTCTTTTTTACTGAATGTTCACTTGGCTTTAATCATGTTTGAACTTTCTCAGACTATAGTTTTTGCTGTGGTATATGAAGTACTTAAAGTGTATGGAAAGCAAAGTTACAATGATATAAAATTAGTGTCATACATTTTTTTTGTCAAACACGGATGTTAAAATGACATTTTCTGATTTGTGACATTACTTTTTATGTAATGCTAAAACACTGCTGGTCACTTTCAGAAGTTGTAGTGATACTTTCTTTTCCAAGAAAGAATGTGAAAAATTGCAGCAGCAGTTTTAACATTAAGTGACATGCCGCTATGCTCAGTGACACTTCCAGTGGCACTTCCGGTTTTCAGTGGCATGTGTCACTAAAACCTGTGACACATGTCAATGGACTGCGTCTTGTGTCAGTTGCCGCGGTGCGTGTCGCACCTTCGGTAGTGACTGACACCTGCCGCTGCATAATGTAGATTGTGTGATACACGCACTTAACGGCAGAACGATATTGAATTAATTAACAGTATGTTGCTGTCAAACATACGATTTATTACATCGCGGAGTTCATTTGTACAACAAAAACTGAGTTCCTATATTAAGATTAAAATGTGTCTTATGCCCCTTAATGTGTATTTTCATTGTAAGTTTATTTCCAGTAGCCAGCTTTGTAGGGCTGTGCGATTTGGGGGAAAATATCAAATTGCAATTTTTTTGACAGATATTGCGATTGCGATTTCATTGTTACACTTGTTTCTATTCAGAAATAGTGAAAAAAGGGGAATACGTTTCAGTCAATGTGTATTGAGGTATTTTGAAACATTTATTGTATTAAAAATGATAATTTGAAATTATCATTTTCTCTAATCTGTTTTGTTCCTTGCCCCTTGATGTCTCTCTTCGATACTGGCTGAGATGTTCTCTAGGAGTTCTGGAGTTAGGACTGTTTCTGCCATAAACGAGGAGCGCTCCACATTGGTGAAAACTGGCGAGCTAATCTGGTTTTTCCTGAACTTGGACAACTTTTCATATAAAACATCAAAGTGGTAGGAGCTTATACATTTCTTCTTTTTTTTCCTCCCTGGTAGGGCTGCATGATATATCGAAATATCGCAAATGTAAATATCGCAATATGCATATGGCAAGGGCGTGCGATATCTGAATACTTTTAACTAAAAGGTCAACGTTTTAGTTTGACGCATATAAGCAGAGAATTGCTTGACGTTAAAAAGAGTTAAGTGCAATAAGTTGCAGAAAACAACTCTTTGCCGTCTCGTCTTGCTGTCTGACTCACACCTGAAGCATGCACACAAGCCGCATCTCACGCAGCGTCTCTTCAGTTCTGCCGCACACATGCAAAGCACGCGCACACACACAGAGAGATGTGTTTCAGACAGAGATGATTCGTCTTTCGCATCTCCTCATGTTTGAACAGACATGCACACAGAATTATGTCAATAGTACCCGTCTCGACGATCATTCTCATAAACGCAGTCAGTTATGTTTTAAATGAATGTAAACACCTGAGAAAGAAATCGGATGTGTATCATTATACTGGATCTGTGCAGTCGGTTTTAAAGGGAGAGCAGCCTATAAATACGTGCTGCTGAATATGTCACTAATGTTAATCAAACAACAAATCAGCTATAACAAAGATTAATCTAAATTTAATTCATACAGTGAACACTATGCAGTGTTATTTTACACTTAATTATACATTTTCTGTACCTGAATGCTACTGTTTATATTATCTATGCTTGTAAATTGTGTATTTCTTTTTTACTGAATGTTCACTTGGCTTTAATCATGTTTGAACTTTCTCAGACTATAGTTTTTGCTGTGGTATATGAAGTACTTAAAGTGTATGGAAAGCAAAGTTACAATGATATAAAATTAGTGTCATACATTTTTTTTGTCAAACACGGATGTTAAAATGACATTTTCTGATTTGTGACATTACTTTTTATGTAATGCTAAAACACTGCTGGTCACTTTCAGAAGTTGTAGTGATACTTTCTTTTCCAAGAAAGAATGTGAAAAATTGCAGCAGCAGTTTTAACATTAAGTGACATGCCGCTATGCTCAGTGACACTTCCAGTGGCACTTCCGGTTTTCAGTGGCATGTGTCACTAAAACCTGTGACACATGTCAATGGACTGCGTCTTGTGTCAGTTGCCGCGGTGCGTGTCGCACCTTCGGTAGTGACTGACACCTGCCGCTGCATAATGTAGATTGTGTGATACACGCACTTAACGGCAGAACGATATTGAATTAATTAACAGTATGTTGCTGTCAAACATACGATTTATTACATCGCGGAGTTCATTTGTACAACAAAAACTGAGTTCCTATATTAAGATTAAAATGTGTCTTATGCCCCTTAATGTGTATTTTCATTGTAAGTTTATTTCCAGTAGCCAGCTTTGTAGGGCTGTGCGATTTGGGGGAAAATATCAAATTGCAATTTTTTTGACAGATATTGCGATTGCGATTTGATTTGCGATTTTAAATTTGCAAAGTCAAGCTTCAGCTCAATATTGCCAATAATGTGCAGCACAGTATGGGTATCATTACCCTGCTGAAAAAAACAATAGAAACCATCACAGAAATTCTTATAGTTTCCATTAAACCATTACAAAATTCCTTTTTGTTTTGGGCATTATTCCAATAGGAATTACTGTTGTTCTATTGGTTCCCATCTGCCAGATTACATCCCACCAATAGAATCCATCAAATAGACACCATTATAGTTTACATTAAAACCAAACAAATTCCCATTATAACCTGAAATACATTAAATTTGTTATTGTGTTTTGGGAGGGGTTCTATTGTTTTTTTTTTTCAGCAGGCAAGATTATAATGGTATAACTACTTTTACAGAATTAACTTAATTACTGAATTTCACAGAAAATATTTGTTTATTTTTTATAAATAAAGAACTGTATTTCTTAAGTCAATTATTAAAGTATTACATATGTTACATAGGCTGATTTATTCATTTTAAGTATTTGGGATTTTAAGAGCAAGTGGAAAATGTGCTGAATGCTTCATTTCATCCATCAAGTGAAATTAGCAAGCAGTTAGACTGAATTCACACTTGTTTTAAATGCAGAGCCATGCGCGAGTCGACACAGGTTGCGTGCGTGCGTCAAGCCTCGTCCATACTGCCAGATGCGCTCGTGGAGACGTGCGGTGCGGAGCCGAGCATTACGAGACAGGCTGCGTGACGCCTGTTTGAGTGCGGCAAGCGTGAACGGCTCGTCCGTGACGCGGGATTTGCGCCGCGTGGGGCAGAGAGGAGCGAGTATGAGAAGCATTCACAGACACAGGCTGTGTGTGCGCTCTTCTGAATTGGGAATAGCGAACACGCATCATAAACTTATTCAAATTAATCTGTTGGGGAGATAAAATGTGCAAGATAACGTTCACGTACTAACAAAAACATCTAAGAATGTATCTTTTATTCTCCAGTACTGAAAACGGAACCGATACGGGAGCTTTTGATATGCGCTGTGACGCAGCTCTTGGAAATTA
>NW_015505226.1:4591107-4591937 GCF_001515645.1 Sinocyclocheilus grahami
ATTGCGATTTTGCGATTGCGATTTGATTTGCGATTTTAAATTTGCAAAGTCAAGCTTCAGCTCAATATTGCCAATAATGAGTATGGGTAATTACAAAATTCCTTTTTGTTTTGGGCATTATTCCAATAGGAATTACTGTTGTTCTATTGGTTCCCATCTGCCAGATTACATCCCACCAATAGAATCCATCAAATAGACACCATTATAGTTTACATTAAAACCAAACAAATTCCCATTATAACCTGAAATACATTAAATTTGTTATTGTGTTTTGGGAGGGGTTCTATTGTTTTTTTTTTTCAGCAGGCAAGATTATAATGGTATAACTACTTTTACAGAATTAACTTAATTACTGAATTTCACAGAAAATATTTGTTTGTTTTTTATAAATAAAGAACCGTATTTCTTAAGTCAATTATTAAAGTATTACATATGTTACATAGGCTGATTTATTCATTTTAAGTATTTGGGATTTTAAGAGCAAGTGGAAAATGTGCTGAATGCTTCATTTCATCCATCAAGTGAAATTAGCAAGCAGTTAGACTGAATTCACACTTGTTTTAAATGCAGAGCCATTCGCGAGTCGACACAGGTTGCGTGCGTGCGTCAAGCCTCGTCCATACTGCCAGATGCGCTCGTGGAGACGTGCGGTGCGGAGCCGAGCATTACGAGACAGGCTGCGTGACGCCTGTTTGAGTGCGGCAAGCGTGAACGGCTCGTCCGTGACGCGGGATTTGCGCCGCGTGGGGCAGAGAGGAGCGAGTATGAGAAGCATTCACAGACACAGGCTGTGTGTGCGCTCTTCTGAATTGGGAATAGCCAACATGCAT
>NW_015505226.1:4592113-4629782 GCF_001515645.1 Sinocyclocheilus grahami
TGCTCTGGTACAAAGAGGCTGGGCGTCCATATCGCAGGCTTTGCGATTAGGAAATCGCAACGTCTCAACGTCTTTCGATGCGATTTCGACTAATCGCACAGCCCTACTGCTTTGTGCAATTCATTCAAATACGTAAATATGCGTTTTTTCATTTTTGCATAGATTTGACATTTCAGCTGTATCATTTGTAATTATAAAACAATATAGAGTCTATGCAGAGGCCATAAACTAAAAAAAAAAAGAAACGTTTTTATCAAATGTGCCACCATGCACTAACTGATACTTGCCAATCAGGAATTAGCCTACATATAAATATAAACTGATGAGAAAATGCCACAAACCATTATGATGTCTACAATTCTAACGTGCTTTATGAAACTTACACCATACCATAAAAAAAACATAACAGTGCATGTGGCATACCATACAGTCATTCACAGAACTGATTAAAAGACAGTGACAGACAGCACTCAGTCAATTCACTCATTTTAACTAGTGACTGACAGTGATACAGTAGAAACATTGTGCGGTTTTGTATTAAATATTGTTTTGTATTAAATAATGACCCAGATCGTGAAATACGTTTATTAGCCTTAGAGTAAGGGAAAAACAACACGGGAAATGAGAGCATCCGAGGAGCATGTGAATGCTATGTATATTTATTTAAAATATTTTTAATGTTCTTTAATGTTATCCATGTTTTTTTGTGGCTCTTTTTTTAAAGTATCGGTTCAGGCACCGGTACCGTTTTAAAAGTATCGATTTGGCACCGGTATCATAAAAAACCCAATCGATACCCAACCCTACTTAAGACAAAACAGAACTGCTACTTTCAAATAAAAGTATTATCAACTGGGATATAAACTGTAGTAGCACTGTTAAGAAATCAAACAAACAGCATGAGAAATTATTATTGATTTCAAATATGGTCAGGCTACTTAACATCCATTAGTGAATTTACCATCATTGCATAACAAAGGCAAGGTGCTTGAACGTGCTTTTTATAGTTACCTGACCGATTGCTTTAACTGATCCACTCATAAAGCCAACTCAGAAATATTCCACAAACTCCAGCTATCAAAACACAACTGGCAGATTCCATTAAGATTCAAAGCAATGGACCTACTGGTTGTCTGAAATACAACCAGCAAGGATTAAGTTTTTACCCTGAAACTGGAAATAAGGACACTGTGACAACTACTTTTCTCTTACAATAAAACAAAGTTATGACCAAAGAATAGCCTAATTCAGGCTATTCATTGGTCATGCTAACCACTTATTTGATCAAAAATACAGAAATATTATTTCAATTTTAAAAAACTGTTTTCTATTTTAATACATTTTAAAATGTAATTTATTCATGTGACAGCAAAGCTGAATTTTCAGCAGCCATTTTACCAGTTTTCAGTGACATGATCCTTCAGAAATAATTTTAATATGCTGATGGCGCTCAAGAAATATTTCTTATTAATACGCTGTGTGCTTAATAAATATTTTTGTGGAAACTGATACTTTTTCCCAGGATTGTGTGATATATAGAAAGCTTTAAAAAAACAGCATCTTTTGTATCATTATAAAAGACGTTAGTTAGTTTTGATCAACTTAAAAAAAAAAAAAAAATTACAGACTCCAAACTTTTGAACGGTAGTGCATGTTGCATGCATTTTTTAAGCCAGGCCTAACTACAGCTCCTCTTTACGTCAGACGTTCAGCATAAACACAAGCGCACACGCCCTCTCACACACAGGGAAGTGGTCAAGAAAGAGTTAATCCTGAGTCATTCTGAACACCACCCTGCCAAACCCATATAACATACAAATTCTCTCAGAGTATAGGAAACATCATCCATGTATTCATGCTGTTGTGGTCCTCACGCACCACCTATTCAGGCCTCTTGACATTAGTCTGTGAGCTGGAGAGCTGGTTCAGTGGTGACAACATGATGACAGCGAGAAGAGGGTGATCCACAGGACCTGACTGTGACCTATACACATATTAAGAGCATGCCAAGAAAATTAAGAGCGCTACCTGTCCTGTGACTGTCATTATGATGATGCATATTTAAACGCCATTTTAAATGATAATCTACATAATAGCCTCAATCCAACCATCATGAGGACAACACCTAAAAGGTGTACACAACAATTCTTAGCTGTTAAATATCTTTTTCCATGACTTTTGTCTTCTGTCATGTAATGACCCCAACCAATATGAAGTCAAACACACAGCTGCCACTTAAAGTGGTAGTTCACCCAAAACTGAAAATGATGTCACCATTTACTCACCCTCACAGAGTTCCAAACCTGTATGTCAAAAGACAATATTTTAAAGAACTATTTTGGCCCATACAATTAAAGTCAATGGGGTGCAAAACAACACTAGACTCCTAAGACTTTTATTGTATGGACACAAACAGTTATTCAAAATATCTTCTTTTATATTCCACAGAAGTCATACAGGTTTGTAAAGACAAAGTGTAAGTAAATGACCATTTTCATTTTCACATTAACTAACACAAGCGTGCAGCCTCAGCAGTCAAACATTTTCCCACAGTGCTCACCATTCCATTGCCATCACAAGAGATCTGCATGGCAGTCTTGTGCTTCAGTTTCTGCCAATACTTCTGTGCCTGTCACAGATCTGGACGGACTTTAAGGAAGCCACTGAGCAAACAAAGGGGTCCCCTCATCTGTTTTTTTTACACTGTCAATCCTCCAACCTCCCCACTTGTGCAAATCCATCCTTCAGCAATCAGCATCAAATGAACAACTGCAAACTCAGCACTATCTGAACGGCAGACTGGGTCAAAGTTTAACAGTGTTCAATCATGATAAAGAAAGACAGTTAACTGCTGTCGTCATTTGGTCATGATTAGTCTACAGCCGTACCGATCGGGTTAACAAATGATGACCAAAGCACTTTATCTACAGTCATAATCAGACCTCTAATCCATCTGCAGATGAACACAGTGCCAAAGTTTGAGTTACTCTAACATTAAATGGTCACTTTTGATCAATTTACTGCATGCTTGCTCAAAAAAAGCATTTTTAAGAATAAAAAATTCTGACCCCAAACTTTAGAACATTAGTGTATCTGAGAACACAATCTGAAGTCATAAAGTTATGCCTAATGCCTAGTCAGCCCAAAGAAAAGCTGTCCTAGACCAGATATGAAACATCACTTGCAAAAGAGGCAAAATGCCACTAAACTAAGATTTGCTGTAATATATAAAAAGTGAAATTAATATCTGACAACCTCGTAGTCAGAAATGAGACTTCTACAAACTGTATCAGCGATCAAGTGAACATGAATACACATCACAAATGAGGTAATGGAAGAACATAAGACATTAACTCATTAACTTTTTGGCCACCATTCAACTTTTGAAGCCTGATATATAATGTCAACGTGATACCCATTATGAAGGACTCCAAATTTATATTCACCATCAATTCAAGTTTTTGCTACTCCTAACGTCACTTAGCAGTCATCTTACCACAATAAAGTATTACTCACATTATGTTGCATTAAAGCAAAAAAAAATATAGCTGTACAGATCATTTAAAAAAAAAATTTAATAATATAACTTAGGAGGCCTTTCAAGAGCTCAAATGATAAAACGACACAATTTCAGCATGAATCTCAGGCCTTCCTTGCAAACACCCAGTAAGGCAAAGGCAACCAACTGTGGTAAGCATGAAACCAAGGGTAACTGTAAGCCAGCACTCTGTAGGTTAAAAGAACAAATGAAGCGTTAAATGTGAGTGAGAAAAGCTTTAACCATGTCAAAGAAACAGAAGGAGAGCTGACAGGTGCCGAGGTGATTACATAATGCACTCAATTCTTACTAACAGTGAGCACGAGCCGATGGGATTATTTCTGACGCGCGCTTGTTTGTCTGTCGCTGCTACAGGACAAACAAAAGCGTTAAACCTCAGAACTTACACACAACAATAACAACAACAATGTTTCTTTGTTGTATCCAAAAGGAAAGTGGTCGGTAATGTCAGTCTAATGTCGTTATAGCCGCTCTTGTGTGTCTGCTCGCTCGTTACACAACAAGCCTCATACTTAGCAATGAAATCACGCGCAGGCTCGTGCTGGTTAGCTTAGCACGAGCTCTCGTCGAACAAACCCGAGGCCCACACGTACCCCATACTCACATTTCCAGATATACTGCGGATGTCAGCGTTCGTTCCCACTTCAGTCTCTTGGTTGCGGATATTTTCGGAGCCGATATGCGTGTCGCTTCCTTTAAAAACAAACAATCAGGGTGACTTCACGTGAGAAGCGATCATTCCGTTTACGGCGATTCTCTGCTTTGATAGCGTAAATTTTTGCGCATGTTTGACGCAGATGTCCCTGAACAAAACTTGTTGACTAAATCTGTCTAAGTTTCGTATCAGTATGGGATCATGGTGTGGGATAAATCATTACATAAATCCGAATAACCAGCTTCTGTAGGGGAGGCCGAGATATCCTTCGGTTCAGAGACTTGTGCGTCTTGATGGAGGGGAGGGATCGTTTCTTCAAGTGGCTCGATGATTGGCCAAAACTCCACAAGGAGTGTTTGCTAATTGGATTATTTTGCTGACAGCTAAGCCTTCAGATGGCCAATCCCACGATTTGATTGGCTTTCGTCTTGTCATTTACCGTCACGACTCTTGAACAGTAGTTTACATTACGTACAAAACTAATCGCTTTAGTTAGTTTGTCATGCTGAGAGTCACGGTTGGGGCGATGTGTTTTTAATTACAGTAATAAGCCAACATTAGCTTAGTAATATAACTCTTGGTTAGTAATATATGTAATGCATTAGTGTATTTATTAATTAATTAAGAATAAGGTATGGTGTTTAAATAAAGTTTGTGTGTTTGTGTGTTTGTGTGTGTGTGTGTGTGTTCTTATTAATAGTCATGGTTTTTAATAATTGTTCATTACATTTTTTTCTTTGTTGATTTTCAACAGTAAAAAGTAAAGTTCTCAGACTTAAATCAAAGATATAATCAAAATGAACAAATCTTCCTCACCTAGCACATTTGTGTTTTACATTGCACAGATTTGTTTGACCTTTTAAATATAGCTACTGTCTAGGCATGTAGAGAACAAAAGCTAACCAAATACATCTTAAGATATCCAGAGTTGGGGAAAGTTATTTTTTAAAAGTAATGCATTACAATATTGCGTTACTCCATAAAAAAGTAACTAATTACGTTACTTAGTTACTTTTTATGGAAAGTAATGTGTTACGTTACTTTTGCGTTACTTTTTAAATCTGGATAGGGCTTGCTTGTTTGTTTTTAAAATAAAAAAGTTATATTTTGGGCAAATATAAAAGCATTTTCAAACCAAAAGTGAAATGAATAAGCCTCAGGCTGAAGGCAAAGTAAATTTACGTCCGTACAGTAGAATGCAGAAGAAGACATTTCAACACACTTCAGCAATAAAAAAAACACACGAATGTTTGTCTAGAGTAATTTTTGCTTATTGGTATGGTTGAACTGGATCATTGAAGGTCAGAAGCAAAGACATTGGTTAATAGAATGCGGGATTAAATACATAAAGGATATTTGCGTTGTTTAACATTTAATTATTGCAGGTTTGCGTCATATTCTGAGTTGTATTATTTTTATTCATTTTGAGGAATACTGAATCTGTGGTTTTTTTTTGTGAGTGAAATGAATTAATGCATATTCATATTTATTTTAGAAGTAGCATCTTCTGATTTCTCTCAACATGGGGACAGGAGAGCTGTCAATCAATAAATTGGAAAAAAAGTAACTTGTGTTACTTATTTGAAAAAGTAACTCGGATATTCTCTTGTAAATTAAAAAGTAATTTGTTACTTTACTAGTTATGTCACGAATTTCTGAACTATTTCCCCCGTCTGTAGCGCTTCCCACAATGGGGATCGCTTTATGGTGTATTTGGGCTGCATACACCACCACTGAAACTTTAGAAACGGCGGCGGCCACTGTGCAGTCTCCCGAGGTGGCGGCTGATGCTGCAGATCCTCCCAAGTTAGTGGCACACGCTGCCGTGTTCCCCGAGGCGATGGCACCTGCTGCAGCTTCTCCAAAGGTGGCGGCCCATGCTGCAGAACCTCCCGGCCAAGGCCGTCTCTGAACTCTTGTCCTGTTCTGAATCAGCCATGGGGGTTGATTGTGAACTGTCTGTCACAGCCAAAAACTCTGCCTTTGAACCCTTAACCCTACCTGTCATGAGCCAAGAAACTATTAATGCACCCCATGTCCTTCCCGTTAACCCAGTCACTGCCATAAAGATTATTCAGGAACTGTCTGCTTGTTCTGTTTCCCCAAGTGTGTCTAATTCTGAACTATCTGTCTTGCCAGTCTCAGTCAAGGAGTTAAATAATGAACGGTCTGTCCACACAGTGTCAACCCATGAATCTGTTCCCGAATTATCTGTCTGTCTAGTTTCAGTCACTGAAATGTCTACCAGTCCAGTTTCTCTTAATCCATCTAATTTTGCACAATCTGTCTGTCTGGTACCTACTAATGAGCCTGATGTTAAATCACCTGTCTGTTCAGATCCCACTGACAATTCTGATGTCGTACTATCTGCCTTCCCAGTATCTGTTTATGAATTGTGTGTTAGTCCATTTTCAGTCAATACATCCAGTTTTGAACTGTCTGCATGTCTGAGCTCTTGAATCTAACTTTGTACTGTCAACCCACTCAGTTTCTGCCAATGCCCCCAACTATGAACTGTCTGTCTGTCCAGCCACTATTGAGGAGACCAACACTGAACTTTTAACCCTGTCAGTCATGCCCAAAGAGACTTTTAATAAGCCCACTGTGTTTCCAGTTCCGGTCCTTGATGCCGTAAATGCACAGCTTGTATCTTGTATCTCAGTTTTCCCTAGGCCCCAGTCCCTGCCATGGGATTCGGATCACTCTGGTCCGCCGTGGTGGTCTGCCAACACGCCCTGGTGGGCTTCTGCTCCATCTGCTCCGCCCTGGTGGGCTTCTGTCCCGTCTGCTCCGCCCTTGTGGGTTCCTGCTCCATCTGCTCTGCTGTGGAGGTCTTCTGCGCCGCCCTGGTGGGCTTCTGTCCAGTCTGCTCCGTTGTGGTGGTCTTCTGCTCCGTCTGCTCCAGCCTGGTGGTCTTCTGCTCCGCTGTGGGGATCTTCAGACCCGTCTGCTCAGCTGTGATGGTCCTCAGCTCCACCTGCTTTGCTGGCTCCACCCTGGTTCTCTGCTCCGCCCTGGCTTCCTGCTTCGCCGGTTCTGCCTTGGTGCTCTGCTCTGCCAACTCTGCCTCAGTTCCCGGTCTCTCCACTTCCACGTGGACCTGGCCCACCGTCCCTACCCCTGTTCCGCCTCTGCCCCACCCTCCTGGATTATATTGAGTTAGGAGCGTCTGGAAGCCGCTCCTTGGGTATATAAACTTCCGTTCACTCACCACCAGAGGTCTCAAACTACACAGACTGCTACACATCACCCTGGACTACATTTCACCATGCTCCATTGCACTAATCACAAGCTCCCCTGAAACCAATCACACACAGCTGTGTCAGATTGCTGTATGCACTGTAAAAGATGATGCACTGTTAACTTAGTAAAATTACATTCATCTTATTTTTTTCTGCTCTGTTCACATTACTCAGTTTGATCGAGTTTTTATTACTTTCTGTTACTTAAAGCATTGCAATTAAGTTCAATGAACTTAATTTCTTTGTGTTCAATGAAAAGGTTGAATATGTGGCTCCTTTGTGCATGTGTTATAAACAGAGGTGCACATAAGAATTTCAGCCTGGTTCTCAGATCGTCACATTACACATAGTGTGACCCATTAAATAAATAAATATAATATAACTATAAATAAATAATAGAGATAATATTATTGAACTTTATTTCGTTTTTTAAAATACCACGACTGAGGTGCCCTTGAGCAAGGCACCAAACCCCAACTGCTCCCCGGGCGCCGCAGCATAAATGGCTGCCCACTGCTCCGGGTGTGTGTTCACGGTTTGTGTGTGTTCACTGCTGTGTGTGTGCACTTTGGATGGGTAAATGCAGAGCACTAATTCCGAGTATGGGTCACCATAATTGGCCACATGTCACTTCACTTCACTTCACTTCACTATAAAGTGTGATAATACTATTATAAATAATTTTTAATATTTTAAAATAAAAAGGGAGTATTAAATACAAATACACTTTTTATATAGTAAACTTAAAATTAAATGGTTAATGCTTACTTCTTTTTTAATATGAATTTTCATCATTTTTAAACTTAAAATCAGAAGTTTTTTTTTTGGCGAGTTGCTGGCAAGTAAGTACATGCGCTTCCGACAGACGCGTGCGAGCACGAGCACTTGTGCCACCGTGGGGCGTGGGCATTTTCAAAAGACTTTTGTGTGCTCTTTTCGTATTGTCAAACGGCGGTAAGTTATTTACTTCCACAGTCCATAAATATGTAAGCAAAAACACTGTAATGGTAATGTTTAAAGTGTTGTCATGTAGTAATTGAAGCAAAATAAACCCTTTGAAATTAACCGCTAAATTAACTTGTCTCATTCTGAAGGGAAGTAAGTTAAACATGATGGCGCAAGCAACCGCGAAGACGGAAGATATTAGCATGATTAAATACAACTTAACCACTGATTTCTAGTCGTGTCCATTTTTGGAAAGCCAAACAAAGTAGTTTTGGGCTGGACTCCACTTCGTCCACGATGAAAGCCGTTCCGACGATCCACAGCACAAAGTTGTTGTATTTTCTCAGCAACCAGCACGGATCAGCTCTAGGCATGACGAAGCAGATATCGTCCTCTTTTGGAAGACCAAACAAAGTAGTTTCGCTTTCACAATGAAACACAGCGCCTTCACGACATGGCGTGAACAACAATAATACAGCGAGAATAAAAGTTACGCCGCCTTTCTTTGCGTGAACATTTGGGTAGCGTTATGCAAATCTTCCCACATAGTGAGGTAGATATGTGGGGGCGTGTTAGAACGAGCCATTTTAGGTAGGCGTGGCTGACTTAACTTTTATAAAGAATATCTCTTTGGATTTGAGACTTTACTCTTTGCAACTTTACAGATCTTCTTTATGCACCAAGAGCTTGTAACACTCCAAAGAGAAAGGAAAAATTGATGACCTCTTTAATTCTGTATATTACCAAAGACTGAAGATAATACCACCGCGATAGATTGGTGGTACAGTCTGAGGTAAATTTATGTTTATCCCTTTTAGTTGTTTAAATTGTTCACTAAAACACGTAACTTTACAATAATATTTAATATTTAAAAAATTTAATCGGGTGTGTGAAGTGTTTGTTCTTGTAGTAAAATACGTTAGACTTTGTCGTGGATCCCGGACGCTCACGCGATTCTGTGAGAGGCGTTTAAAATTTTTTAATAATTTTAAAAAGCACACTGAAACAATTCAGTAAAGATTAAATATCAGTCTGACAGAAGACAAAATGAGCATTGTGAAGCTATATTTATAATAATCGTTTATATTTCATTAATTATTTTGTTTCAGGGCAGTTCGTGAAGACAGATTTTGCGACACCCTCTGGACTGTCAGTTCCAGTTCCCCCTGCCACACCAGACTCTGCTGTATGTGGAGGCCCTTATGTGTGTACTTTTCATTATTGTGCATGCAGATATTATTCAGGTATGTGAACACTTGACTATTGCATGAATAATGAATGTATCATCTTTGAATGTACCAGCATTTTAATTGGTTAATTGCAGTTGAAATAAAAATTAATTCGAAATTTCCCCCCCAATTCAGCTCCAACAGGTGAACATACACTACTAGTCAAAAGTTTTTGAACCGTAAGATTTTCCTTTTTTTTTCTTTTTTTTTTTAAAAGAAGTCTCTTCTGCTCACCAAGCCTACATTTATTTGATCCAAAGTACAACAAAAACAATTTTGACATATATATATATATTTACAAATATATAAATAAATAGTATATTTAAATATTTTTGAAATATTTGGTGAGCAGAAGACTTTACTGTTAAAAAACTTTTGACAGGTATAGAGTTCTGTATGGACCTAACCAAACTAAATTGTTTGTTATTTGTTAATTGTTATCCACTGTATAAGTGAAGTTTCTTTTTCCTGATTTTTATACAAAACACGTTGTCTGTGAGTTGATTTGCATGAGTTTTAATTGAATGCAGCCTAAGAGTGTTCATTTTGTCAAGCAGTATAAATTGTCTAAATGAGACTGCGGTTATCCCTAGGAGATGTTGAAAATACATCCACAAGGACTACATCTGAACTAAATTTTAACCTTCTAGAGAAGTCATGTGGACGTCAATATAAGAAGTCATGTGGACGTCAATATAAGAAGTCATGTGGACGTCAATATAAGAAGTCATGTGGACGTCAATATAAGACATTCTGAAGATGTCATAAAAAGACGTCCCCGGGAGGTCATTACAACGTGCGACAATGATGTTGAAAAGACGTCTTTTGGACGTACTTTTGCTCATTGGGTATTTTGTGATAAAGACCAACTGGATGTACATTGTCACACACTAACTGAATATTTACAAAATATAACCTACAAGGGTGGGATGGGATCAGGACATGTGATTTAGCTAGTTAACCATTTTGTGTTAATGGCTCTCATCATTTCAGGCATATGCTAAGAACACGCTTAAGCAGAAGTGTCAGCGCAGGACTGTTTAATTGATTATGCATTCTTCTTTCGTGTGGTCAAATTGTGGTAAGTTATTTACTTTGACAATCTTGCAATATGTAAAGAAAGGTAGTATAATTGTAATGTTTGAAGTGTCTGTTAAATTAGTCCCAAAAAGGCCATGTCTCATTCTGAACGTGTTCACTAACAATAACAATGTCAATAAAACCTGATGTACTTGTTACATCGTAAGAAGTATGGCATCTATGCTAATATTAGTCTGTTTCATTCTTATTCCGAGGTCACCGTAGCCACCTGGATCCAGTCTGTATCCAGATCAAATGGTCACTGCAGTCACCCGAATCCAGTCCGTATCCAGTCCAGATGGTGGAGACAACTCTATAGCCCTGAATTTCAGCAGAGACCATGTCAACTAGATGAGCCCCAAAGACAGGTCCCCAGTGAAGACCTCATCAACTATACGGCCATTGGCACAAAACCTCAACAAAGACCACGATGAAAAAAAACATGTTGGTTTGTCTGGCCAGAGGAGAACTGCCCGACTGAGCCTGGTTTCTAACAAGGTTTTTTCTCCATTTCTGCCGCCTTTGGCTTGCTTATTTGGGGACACTTAATTTTTGGGAATATTAACGACTTGATTTCAGAGACACTATTTGAAGAGAACGGAACTGAGCTGGATGATGATGACATCACTGAATCAACAATGAACTGACTTTAACTGAAATATTGACTTTTTACTTGTGTCCTCTTTTTAGAGCTGCTTTACTGCATAACTGAATTTTGTTTGCATTATTGAAACTATTTTCCTGTTTAACAATGTAAAGCTACTTTGACACAATCTGTATTGTATGAAGTGCTATATATATAAATAAGGGTGAGTTGACTTGCTTTTGACAATTCTTCATAGAAATGTTTGTGTGCAGTCTGTTTTGAACAATTTTGAATTTTTGAGAATTGTATTAGTAGCCTTTTCATTTTGAAAGAAATCAGTAAATTAAGATTACATCAAATTAGTCTCAAGTGAATTGTAATTACACAAATACAATAAGTTGTGGTTACTTAATTTTTGAAGGCAACGAGTTTCCTCAGTAAGTAAGTAGACAGAACTCCAATTGAGTAGATTCACACTTTTAAGTAAAATCGCAATTTAATGCATTTAAGTTAATCCAACTTAAAAATAAAAAGTGACCACAACACATTTTCTTTTGTTTATTTGTTAACTCTTAATTTGTTATACTTACTATAACTCAGAATTGTCAAGTTCACTTAACTTTTTTCTTTTAATTATGCATGAATTTCATTTACTTAATAATTTTAAGGCAACGGGTTTCCTCAATTTTTTTTAAGTAAAGTCAACTTCTCGCCTTTTACAGTGTGTCAATCCTAGAATAAGGAGCCATGAGTCCAAGGTATAACCAAATACAGTGTCTAATTTCCTTTTGATCTTGCTCCAGATCCCATGCATTCTCTTTCAACCTTCGTGAAACACTTCTGCCTCAGTGCGTCTTGTGGATGCACCAGCTGAAGTGTCCTAAGGCTATAGGCAGGTGAGTTTTTTTTTTCAGGGTTGGCGCTGAACTCTGCAGGACTGCGGCTCTCTAGGACCGAACTTGCCTACCACTTGGCCTAGTAAGACCTTGATTAGCTGGTTCAGGTGTGCTTAATTGGTGTTGGAGCTAAACTCTGCAGGACAGTGGCCCTCCAGGAGCAGGATTGGACACCCCTGGCCTACTGCTAATGAGGCCAGCAGGGGGTGCTCACCCTATATGGTCTGTGTGGGTCCTAGCGCCCCAGTATATTGATGGGAACACTATACTGTCAACAAGCACAGTCCTTCGGATGAGACGTTAAACTGAGGTCCTGACTCTCTGTGGTCATTAAAAATCCCAGGATGTCTTTCGAAAAGACTAGAGGTATGACCTCGGCATCCTGGCCAAATATGTCAATTGGCTTCTGGCCAGCATGGCCTCCTAATCATCCCCATACACTGATTGGCTTCATCTGTAACATCTCCACCAATGAGCTGGTGTGTGTAACATCTCAACCAACCAGAGACACAGAAACACAGATGCCTTTATGTATAGAGAGCTGAATGGTAGTAGGTGTCCCTCCCGATGCTGTTTTATGAATCTTATCAACTTTTGAAAGGACAGACCACCATTGGCTGCTTGACAGCACCATCAAGTGGTCACCAGCAGCCGTTCTTTTTTTACTCCAAAAATGATTTTCTTCCTCAGATTTTCTTCCTTGTTGTTTTCCGACACAAAAGTCTAAACATTTTTAAATTCATTAACCTGAGAAGAAAAAAAAATCACCTATGTATAACTTGTTTTCTATGGAGCTCCTATACGGACATGGTGATGGTAAATAGTACAGTACAATGAGATGGAAGGAAAAATTATATTTCAATGCTTTTGTGTTTCCCTGAGAAACTTTGCGTTCACTCACAAAATGTTTGTGATGGAAATAAAATTGCTTTGTGAAGGGAATAACTGTATTAATAACTCTGCAGGGCAGTGGCCCTCCAGGAGCGGGGTTTTGACACATGCGTCTTAAAGACTCCAATTAAATGACTTTATGCTGAAAACAAGAAAAAATGTCTGTCAAAAAAAAAGTTAATTTTTCTTACCTAAATGGCAGAACATTTTCTAAATTTTTTGTTTTAAGTGTAAGGTCACTTAATTTAGATATATTTTTTTCAGAAACATGACTTGTAATCTTGTCATTTTGCTTCTCAAATAACTGTATCTTGATTTATAAGTGTTTAGGTATTTGTACTAGAAAACGACAAAAATACTGAGGAAGAAAATCGTTTTTTTGCAGTGTCGGTACTTAACAGTACAAAGGAAAATACCCAGAGCCTGGTCACAACTATGAGTCAAAACTTAGGTTTTTAGTAACTGCAAATGATGCAACAAACTATTAAACATAACAAGCTGTGCCGTTCGATTACTAGCAGCATATAAAAGCACGTTCAAGCACTCACACTATTTCTCTGAAGGAAGTGCAGCTCTGAGGCAGAGTTAGATCATTATTACTGGTGACATCATGCAGCTGTTGCTGACTGGACAGTTTTGCCTGGAAGCAACAGCATGTTTAAATATTTGTGAATGTCTGCATTAATGCATCTAGTATGCATGATTAATAATGCATTACTGTGTGTGTGTGCGTACACAGAGATGGTGTGATTTGTACAGGCAGTCAAATCCTTTTCTGACTTTTGTCACTATGAATGAGTGGTATTCTAAACTGTAATATATATATATATATATATATATATATATAATTATTATTAAAAAAAAATTTTTTTTTACAAGAAAATACTATTTGAGTTTTTCAATTCAAAATTTCACTTAAAGGAATAGTTCATCCAAAAATGGAAATTTCTGAACATTTACTCCCCCCTCAGGCTATCCAAGATGTAGACGAGTTTGTTTCTTTATCGGAACAGATTTGGAAAAAAAATTGCATTACATCACTTGCTCACCAATGAATCCACTGCAGTAAATGGGTGCCATCAGAATGAGAGTCCAAACAGATATTAACATCTTGAGAAGAGAAAAGTGTTTATATGAAACAAATCCACCATTAAGGCATTTATCTCCTGCTTCTGACAAGATGACTTTTTCACTGGAGAAAGCAATATTATGAATAGAGGACTTTTTAGTTTAAAGCAACAGTTAAAAACGTCTTGTTTTTTAATGATGGATTTGTTTCTTATAAACACACAGCTTTTTGCATCAAAAGACATTAATTGATGGATTGGAGTCATGTGGATTACTTGTGGATTATTGTGATGATTTTGATCAGCTGTTTGGACTCTCATTCTGACGGCACCCATTCACTGCAGATGATCCATTGGTGAGCAAGTGATGTTATGATAAATTCCAATCTTGGATGGTCTCAGGGTAAGTACATTTTCAGAAAATTTGTATTTTTAGGTGAGCTTTTCCTTTCATTCATTGTGTTACTTGCCTTTTCTTTGTAATTGTTTGTCAAATTTACTAGCAATTTCTGAGTGAAAACTGTTTCTACACCAATTTTTTTTCAGTGCATCACACAGGATACTTCACACACTCTATTTGAACTTCACTTTTCCTTCATAGTCTGATTTAATTTATTGTGAATTTTGAATGCTTTGAGGGGAATCACTTTGCATTAAGCATGCTGTCCACACATTGTTAAATATTGAGCGAGCATGTCTTTTGTTTTTATAATTTCTCTTGCCACAGGTGCTGTTGGCAGCCTGAGCTTGGAGACCTCAAGAGGTAACTGCATTTTGATGAGCTGTCAAATGAGTGAACAAAGCAGACTAGAGGCTTTAGTCAGGCAGGCTAGTTTATTTCATCACTCGTGACAGAGCATGCACATGGATAGTCAACAATCCCCAGCCTGCCTTTGTTTCTGGCCACATCTGAATGTTTTCTTCAAGCTCTTACACACTTCGTCCTTGTGAAAGCCTCTTTCTCATTCACACTTGTGCCATATCTTCTCTCCACTGTGCTAAACCGAGAAGGAAATTGCTTGTTTGTGGAGTGGCGGGGAGAAAACAACAGCTTGATTCAGGGGTTTAAAGGTCCGGGTCAGTCTACTTCCTTTAACTTAAGGATGAATGGATGGCAGTCTGGTGAGATATGGAAGGGGCATGTTCTGTATTACTGCTTGTTAATTCACATGTTTTCCAGATCCCCTTTCCCCCTCAAACATTTTAGTGGCACCACAGCGTTTAAAAGCAAATTAATCTTTTATTCAGTGGAGGTTGAATATTCAAACTGCATAATGTTAAAACAGCGAAGGTCTGTGTTTAGCAGGCTTCTCTCTTCCTGAAGTACTGAAACAGTATGAACCAGGGTTCATGGAAACACATTAAAATGATTCGCATTCTGAACAAGATGCGGACCAAAGCCTTAGCCTATAAACCCTGCTGCATATGCATTAGTTTCTGTGTGACAAAAGCTCGGGGCTTTTATTCACCACTCTATATGGATTGTCTTCAGGCGAGCCCCTCAGTGTGAAGGCCTTGTTCTCGGGTGTGCTGGTGGGGCCCAGACGCACTTAATGGTGTGAATCAGTGGGCCAGTGATGTGATGAGTGTATGGTTGATCTCACTCCTTACCCTTTGGCATCAGCAGTCTCCTTGAGGCGTGTATGATGAACATATTTTACCCTTGAATACTGATGGAACAGTTAATGGTTAGTTTGGCTGTTGTCATTTAAACTGGTAGAAAATAGTTCTTGTAAAATAATCAAAAATAATTAACTGAAGCGGAAGAATATAATGCTATTTCTATCTTATGTGAACTTAGAAATACACATTTTAATTTTTATTTAAAAGTGCATACGTGTTTTTTGTTGAGTTTCATATTCTATACAACAGGCTTTTATGTCTCATACACTGATATAGGAGAATATGAAGCTCATACGCAAGGAGGAATAAACACCTTAATTTTATTCAGAGGCCCAAACTGAACAGAGAAATGCAATTTGATGCAGTTGCTGATATATCATATAAATATGACCATATAAATGAATGAGATCTTCATAACAGTATAGCAGACTACTTACATCATGTCACGAATCCGGTCCACGAACTTCCATCTGCTAGCCATCAGAGGTCACCCTTTCCAGTTTCATTGACTCTCGCACTACACACTGTGGCACATCACCCCGGACTACATATCCCATCATTCATTGCACTGATTGCACTCAGCACGGATTGCACACAGCTGTTAACACTGATTGCACCCAGCTGTTTCATATCACTCCCTCACTATTTAACACTCACTCTGATCCCTTCACTCTGCCGAGTATTGTTTAGCATTTATCAGTTTGATAGCTACAGTACAGAGCCCTCGTTAGCTGCCTAGTCTTGCCTAGTCTGTGTTCTCGGTTTTTGATCTTCGCCTGTTTTCCTGGATTTATCCTTTTGATTCTGTCTGCCGATCGTCGATCTACGCTAGGCCTATTCTTGTGTTTTGCCTGCCATATACCTGTCTGCTTTTATCTGACCCATACCTGTTGCATGACCACGTCTCAGTCTTCTAAATAAAAGCTTGCATATGGATCCGCACGTCTCAAGTCTTGTCAGCCCCATAACACATGAATGTCAAGAATGTAGAAGATTTTGATCATGTTGATAATTTAGCACCCAGCTGTTTCATATCACTCCCTCACTATTTAACACTCACTCTGATCCCTTCACTCTGCCGAGTATTGTTTAGCATTTATCAGTTTGATAGCTACAGTACAGAGCCCTCGTTAGCTGCCTAGTCTTGCCTAGTCTGTGTTCTCGGTTTTTGATCTTCGCCTGTTTTCCTGGATTTATCCTTTTGATTCTGTCTGCCGATCGTCGATCTACGCTAGGCCTATTCTTGTGTTTTGCCTGCCATATACCTGTCTGCTTTTATCTGACCCATACCTGTTGCATGACCACGTCTCAGTCTTCTAAATAAAAGCTTGCATATGGATCCGCACGTCTCACGTCTTGTCAGCCCCATAACACATCAAATGCATATTAATATATATATTACTTGTTACTCTATATCGTCCAATAATATGTCATAGTAATATGACATTTAAATTATTTATGGTCAAAGCTCTGCAGTTTTTAATATGTGATACTCAAATTTTAACATGATTTTCAAAAAATAAAATAAAATGAATAATCAAGTAAACCTAAATTGCAAAAAAGAGGACATGTAGAAGATTGTCAAGAAAGTAGAATACAGCAGTACAGTCAAGAATGTAGAAGATTTTGATCATGTTGATAATTTAGAGGCCTTAGAAATTTGCATATTAAATGATACAGTAGGCTTTATAGAGTTAACTTTTCTGTTGATTATTAATACATTTTTGAAGTAATCATTTTAACTTGATGGTGACGTATTCATGCATATGATGTAGCATTGTGTCCCAATACTGCCGACTTAATATATACACACAAGCATACACGTGTGTCACCAGCAAAGCAGGCCTGGCTCCACAGGGGGGTCTGGGTGGGCCTGCCCAGCCTAATTATGATCTTGGTCCACCCTGGCAACCATCACCCACCCTCTGCCTCAATTGTCCAGCCCATCCTGAGAGTCCTGTTGCCTACCTTACTACTGAAACTAGGCCCCCGGCAAAGTACAGCATGGTTTTGGTGCATAATGGGCACTTTCCACAATTTAGCTTAATCAACAATTAAAATGATACATTAGTTAAATTGTAGTTGGAGTAAAAAAATATATAATTATTAATTCATTTTATAATTTTTTTAAAAATAATTTTTAGCTGCAGTCCATGTTTTGCTTTTGTTAGTGTATGATTTTCCCCAACAAACATTCTAAAAGAGTATGATAAAACATACTTTAATAACATCATTAACAACAATGAGTAATTAATCTCAATACATTTTCTCAGTTTTTACACAAATTGTATGAAAAGTATATGAAAACCCTTTAATACAGGTTGGTAGTGGGCAGGAAATATAATTTCATCAATACGCAAACCAGCATGTCAAAACAAGCTATCCTCCACTGCACAGTAGCTAAATATAGGCTACATTTTTATTCATTCAGGCATAGTTTCATTTGTATTTTTATTATTGTATTCATTTTATTTTATTTAATACATCACATATCAGGATTTTAAATGTTTTCAGAAAGGTCCCGAATTTGGCTCTGTACCTCAGGCTGACAAACAACATTTTCTGAGGGTCAGGCACCTCCTTTCACTGATCATTAGCTGAAAAGCCAGCCCCTGTACACTGCTTTCTCCAAGTCAACCACTTATTTAATGTAATGGGATGTGAAGGCCTATTTGTTTTAGTGTTTTCCACAGACAGTTTTTTTTTCACGTCTGACCCCTGCAGGAGTATGTCTAAATAGCAACCATTATTGTGGAGGCAAAGACTACTCATCTGAGGATTTCACCTCACGTGAGCACATAGTTTTTTAGCAATGCATTTATAATCAATGAATCATATATAACTTCTTAAAGGTATAGTCCACCCAAAAATGAGAAATCTGTCATTATTTGCTCATCATCATGTAGTTTCAAACCTGTATGACCTTCTATCTTCTGTTGAAACAACAGAAGATATTTTGAAGAATGTTGGTAACAGTTTCGATTCCCATTCACTTTGATTGTATTTTCAAATATATAACGGACACGAATGGGAGCCGAATCTGTATGGCTACCAACATTCTTCAAAATATCTTCTTTTGTGTTCCACAGAAGATAGAAAGTCATAAAGGTTTGGAACAACATGAGGATGAGTACATGACAGAATTAAAATTTTTGGGTGGACTATCCCTTTTAAATACACCCTTGAGTGTGTCTCTTTGCTTATTTTCAAATAATTAGCAAATAATTGCATTAAATAAGCTGTTTTAAGGCAACTAAATGACACGTAACCACAAAAATCTTTATTTAGATAAATGATCACATATTCTGCCAATCTCTCCTGTTCCTGCCTGTCATATCCCTTCTGTTTGGCCGTCTTAACACTTCTGTGTGACTGCGACTCAGACAGTAATGGGAGAATGTTTTGAGCATTTCACACTCATAGAGCCTATGCATTGCGTTTTCAGGCGGTGTAGCCATTAGCCTGGCTGCCAACCAGCAGACCTGTCACCCTTGTTTAATGTGCCTCACTGGATGTGTTTGTGTGCAGACACAGCAATGGGCATTTCTGAGGAGGAGTCCAGGCTGAAGCGGCATGCAAACCAACAGGCTGAGGGTTAATAGCATCTGCGCCTATTCTACCACCTCCAGACGTCAGGAACACGCACCGTCATCCACTCAGCTCAGAGGGTCGTGTACAGAGCTCTGGATGCCGCTCTTTGACAATGTCAGCACCCATTTATAATGAAATTCTGCATGCGCTAATTGAGTGATCTTTAACCATCCACTCAAACCACCTGGGCAGAGCTCCAGCGGTCCGTTCATCTTCCTCAGCGGTGGAGCTCCGGCATGTCCCACTTTACTGTTTAATGACCCTCTGATAGAGCAAGACCATGCCAAACAGCAAACAAAAGCGAGAGCTTTAAAACCCAGCATGACCCAGATGTTGCCCCACTCTGTGCCTGCTTTCATTGTTCTGACAGGAGAAAGAAGCCAGGCTTCATTTGCATAATAAATGGAAATGAAACAGCACGAGAGTGTGGCACTCATCACCGCAAAACAGTGCCTGTTACAGCACCATGCAAATGATCTCCATCATAATCCTATCATCATTCAAAGATTCTGATATGAGAAATGGTCCATATGTTCAGAAACAAGTATAATGCAGAATCACTCTCCACAGAGATAAAGTACATGGGCAGTGTGGGCACACACACACACACACACATACATATATATATATACATACACACTTATTAAAGTATATAAAAGGAAAAGTGATCATACTAAATTTTTATTATATTTTAAATTATTAAAAACTTATTGCTGACAAATGGGTAAAACCTAGTGGTTTGAAGAAAGCCTGCACAGATCAGTAAAGATTTAAAATTTTATTTAATTAGTTTTGCTGGACTGCTATAATCCTTAATGTCTTTTAATGTCATCTAATGATTCTGGTTCTAAATATGCCTGAAAATATTTTTTTATAAGAACTATTGTTATACTGAATGACATTTTAGTTTGTGTCTTCTGTAAATCATGGTAAAAATGTATGATAGTCATTCATTTTTGCTCATAAAAAAATTTAAGTAAACAAGATACATTCTAATGTATGAAAAACAAACAAATAAACAAAAATGAAAGCTGTATTAAACTTTTATTGTTATGATGCTTGAAAACTGCTTTTGATCTTTGACACACACACATATCATTCTCATTTTAAAATGGAAATCTACACTGGAGCTGTAGTCACGTCTTTGACAGCAGCACAATTTCTGGTGCAAAATGGCAAGGTTAAACGTCTCTTCAGTTGTATTTGGTTGCCAGGCAGTGGTCAAAACATTCCTGAAAACAGCCATGCAGAAGTACCCCAGATATTATGGCTCACGATGAGATGTTTTGTCAGATTGGGCCCTTTTATTTGATATATGAATTATGTTTCTTGCAGGCCTTATAACATGTAATCAAATGGATCAGTTAAAGAGAGATCATTCCTTTCATTCAGGCAGGGGACTGACTAATTAAGCATACAGAACACTATTTATTTTGAAACCCATATTTATAATTGAAACTCATATTTGAATGGTGCTGACATACTCTTTTCTCTCATTAGCGGAGTTTAATTGTTGCCCAGCATTTAGGTGGTTTTGTGTGCATGTGTGGGCTTTAGATCCTCACAGACAATGTGCTAGAGCTGGGATTACATTCGTGTCACGCCAAGATTATTCTCCTTGCCTTATCCTTGCAGAAATATGATTATTATTGTCATTGTCATTTTGTGTTATTCCTGTTTATAGTGCGATTAAGTCCAGTCTTATTAATGAAAAACTCATCGGATGTCAGCTCCTGCTCACGCAGGATAAGAAAATATTTATGAGACAGAGTGCAAAGCTGGGAAAGGTCCCTGAGAGATTTGCGATGTTTAAATACATGCCAGGCCTGAATAATTCTGTCTGCATGGGTCAGAGATTCAGGTTTACAAGATAAGCTATCATAGGCGTCTCAGGACAGGGTTGTACAGACTAAAGCCGCACTTCTGCAGATAATGCTCTCTGTATATGCATTCATGGTGGAATTCTGTTCTTTCACATCAGAAAGCTGAGCAGACCAGTCCTACCTAACAGTATTTATTTCATCCAAAGTGTTATACGTGTTTGAATATCCATTAGATATGGTATAGTGCTCAAAATTTGAAATGCTTTTATAGTTTCATGAGTGTGTACTGTATATATATATATATATATATATATATATACAGTACACACACACACACACAAATTTTGTGTTTGTGCCACAAACCAGTGTGATGGTGTATTTATTTATGTGTTATGTGTGCAGATTTATGTTTAATTTGAGCAACAACAGCATTGTCGCAGGGGTCTTAATTTGCACCAGTTTCATTTGTAAAGTGCCACTGATTCCCATGATCCTCATCTCTTGTGGTTCTCATCTCTGATTGCTCAAACCCTGATTTGGCTTCTTCTTACAAGAATATCAGACCCTCTGCTATAAAAAGACACTTGAGGCATTATCGTCTTATAAAACGGATTCAGAAACAAATTAAAATTGTCATGTTCTTCTTTGACCAAAAGTACCAAGTGCAAGTGGTACATGTTCTTAAATCTGTGGCCTGATCCAAGTTGTTTACAGTGCTAAGCCTCAGGAGGGATCTGGTTGCTCATAAATCTGGAGCTCTGATTATGTCGCTGTGGAGATGAGACACAAAGCCACACTCTCATTTTCACTTCTTCCTGACCAGGAAACATACATTTAGGTCAAGTAAATAGCCTGTTTGCTCTTGCACATATAACATTATATACCTGTCTAATGCACGTAAGCAAACACTGCAGGGAATTGTAAAAATCTGTAAATACAGAGCAGAATGTATACTGTATAATTTGAACGAATTGTTCTGTTTTATTTTTTTACAGGTGTTTACCAGTATTTTTTATTTTACATTGCATTACATTGTGATTAACCAAAATGTCTGCAAAATTAAAGGATAATGTCCCTTGTAATGAGCTTCTAGAACTTTTTCTGTTATTTCACGGATTTATTTTTTACAGTGTTTAGATTTTTTTTTAAAAATCAAATATTTTCATTTTTATGTTTTATGTAGTTTTGATGTTTAATAAGTACTAGCAAAATGACTATTGAAGAAACCTGAAGTCCAAATCTAACAAAACTAAAACTATCGAATAAACCACCAAATCATGGCCCATACAAATTCAATGTTTGCATAATATCTTGGCATCTAAGATGCCTTCATCTGGTCATTTTTGAAGGCAGCATAGACCTATCTTGCGTGGCCTGTGATATCCTAAAATCATGTGTGCAGTTCAGTAGTTAGTTAGTCACTGAAAATTATAAATTTATAAATAAATGTTTTTGAAATGGTACTGTAGATCATTACAGAGCATTGTAAGACTGTCTGTCACTCTTTTCAGCGTAATATTGTCTTTAACAATATAATTACATATAATATAATAATGTGCAAATAATATTTTTCAAATCTGATATTTTTCAAACTTTCTTCGACATGAATTTGATATTTGTTTGAGATGGAAACTTTTTGTCTTCATTTCGTATATGGTACCTATTATTTATTTAATATTTCATAATATTATTTATTTAATAATTATTAATTTTAAATGGCACAAATATATATATTTTTTTCAATTTATCAAGTAACACTGTATAACATTTTCTGTTCATTCAGAGTTATAACAGTAATTATGTATTTTAATAAATGAGCAGATATTGTTCTTAAAATCAAATGTCTTCAAACATTTTTTACTTTAATTGTTTGATATCTTAATGGATGAGTTAAATTTTTTCAAATGGTTTTGAAAGACATGGTGTCCATAATTCATTTAGTATGTGGTGTACATGCTGCATATGTGTGTTTGTTTGCATGTGTATTCATGTATCTACATATGGATGCCATGTTAAGCGTCCCCATTTTAATTAGTGGACAGGACAAACAGTCACGTTTGACACACAATGCACCCCAGCTCTGCTCTTTTTTTAAATGCTCTGAAGAAGCAGTTGAACTGAGCAGCGCAGGGGCTTAGTGACTGATTACAGAGACTGCTGGTGGCATCCGAAGCCCGTTGGAACACACGAGTCAAGTGGCCTGGCAGCAGGATGAGATTTTTTTCTTGGGATTGTGTGGAATTATACAGAGTAATAATTCAGGTCCCTGCTGGATTCTGTGGGAGGTGACGGCTGGCCGGTCATTACGGCGATGATAAGGATAAGGAGCAGTTGCTGATGCTCAGTTCAGCAACCAAATTAATCTGCAGAGACCCTGTATTAAAAAAAATAAGGCACAGAGCAAGTTTGATTGAGACTTACGCTTAGGGAAAAATGAAGGGATCTGGATGCTTCATGTAAGAAGGGTGGGTGGGGGGGAGATGGGATGAATCCAGAGCACTGGATATATCTCTAGTTTCATCATGAAAAAACACTCCCTAATCTATAGTTGAGATGTACTGGATCTTTATCTGGGAAAGATTATTCTTTCCATGATATTTAAGTTAAATAACACATTGTATATGTTTTTTTTTTGTGTTCCCTATAATAAGCAGCTTGGCAACTGCTTAGCTGAGGAATGTGTTACTGAAGCAAGATATGCTCATATTTAGAGCATGGCAAATGACATAAAAAGAATGAAAATGGCAGTGGAGGAATTTATTTTGTGTATCAGATGAAATTATGTTTTGTTTTGTTTTGAATATAATTTTGAACACAGTCTCAGGTTATTAAAGGAACATTTCGGGCTCAATACAAGTTTGTGGCATAATGTTGATTACCACAAAAATTAATGTTCACTTTTACCTACTTTTATAAAAAAAAAAATAAAAAAAAAAACTTGGTTACTGTGTAGGACCTACAATGGAAGCATGGGAAGCAGATTATTAATTGTTAAAAAGCTTCAACAGAAAACCATAGAAATTATGTTAAAGGAATAGTTCACCCAAAAATTAAAATTGGATTAAATTGTACACCCAACATGTAGATGAGTTTGTTTTTTATTGGAACAGATTTTGAGAAATGTAACATTACATCACTTGCTCACCAGAGAATCCTCTGTCCTCTATCCATACTATTCTTTCTCCAGTGAAGTTGTCTTATCTGAATCAGGAGAGAAATGTGCACAGATCAAGCACTGTTTACGTGAAAACAGTCCCAAACAGTGCTAAACAAATATGTTGGTGGATTTTGAGAGGACAACAGGGGATGGACTTTTTCACTGAATGAAGCACTACTGGTTACTAAGTAAATGTACTTAGTTACTGTCCGCCTCTGGTCTTGGATGACCTGGGGGTGAGTAAAATTTTATCCAGTTTTCATTTTTGGGTGAACTATAACTTGAAGGTAATATAAGTGTGAAAAATTGTTTATTAACCTAAGTTTTATCCCATTTTCAAACTGAATCACAATGGCAACACAATGGCATAAACCTAAAATGACATTAAAAAATATTTAAACAACACTAATAATACTTATTTTACTGAATCCTGCTTTAAAAATCCTCCCCAAAAAATCAGCCTTCACTATAATTTTTTTTTAATGAGGAGCGAGTCAAAATGATTTATTTAGTTGTAATCAATAATATACCACAAATGCTGTCAGTTTAGTTTAACTTGCACTGAACCTGGATTATTTCTTTAAACTGGGTTAAGTGTCAGTAGCTGTGAAGAAAACGACCTGGCACCATAACGCCCACCCCTTCATGTAAACCCCCCAGTCCAACACACATAAGTAAGCATATAGTCCACACACGCATAAATGCCTCACTGCCCTCCATCACTATTTTCCGAGCACCCCGTCCCCTCTCGCAGCTATGAATATTGAAGTGAAATGCTAATAACAACATGTTTGCATTGTTGTGACTACTCGGTCTCAATTATTTACTGGTGGACTCTTAACGTGACCACGTTGGGCTACAGACCAGCGCACAACCTTTCCCTCAGTCAGCTCCACTCTGCCACGTCACCTCGACTGTGTCACTAGAGCTTAGGCACAGACGGGGGTCAGAGTTCACTCTGCCAGGTCGCATGAGTTTATGAGAAGGTGAGGTCCAATCAAGCATGAGACAGATTTTCACATCCAGTGTCTGTTAGGGCACCTCGGCCAACCAGCTCCCGAGCCCTGCGCATTAATCCACTCAGCAGCATTAATGCATCAAATGAACGTTTTATGTGCCGAATAGTCAGCAAATAGTCACTGCTTTTAAGGCACAAATAAGGCCAGGGTAAGCAGTTGTGTGAACAGGGTGTGCTTTGGTTTGTACTCTATTTAATTGTTTATATTGTGAGATATTTTTACCACACCAACTCGAGATGTTTCTTCAAACTCATGTGCACATTGGGTCCAAAATTCTGAAACCATTTTGAATTAGGGATTTCTAATTTAAACCTGGTAATTAAAAATGTTATCATTTAAAAAAATTTAAGACAAATAATATAATTATATCATGATTATTATTAGTTTAAGTAATATTCATAAATATTATAGTTTTATTATCATTCTAATACAATATTTTAATTATAATTACATTATAAATTATTGCATTATTATTATCATTATTATTATTATTACTTATTAGGGTTTTAAAAAATTGTAAAGCAAAGAATATTATTATTATTACTGTAATTATTATTCATTAATATTATTATACTTTTATGTATTAAATTAAATAAATATTTCAGATTCTTCACTATTTCAAAGTAATACATTTTTGGGATTGTGATCAATTTAAAACCAATACAATTATTATATTATTTTTGTAAATAATATTCATTAATATCAAATTTATATTGAACAAATATTTCAGATTCTACACTATTTGTAGGTAATAGTGTTTTAACAGTGTTTTAGGATTTCTAAAAATGTTAAACAAAGAATATTATTCAATTAATATTATTGTATTTCTATTTATTTCATAAATATTTCAGATTCTGCACATATATCTCTATGTAACTCATCTAAAAGCAATGTGACACTGATCATATGAACTCATTTGTACAGACGGTCAGATGTTCTTCTGCTGAATCGCAAGATGCTCACTGTATTATTTTCAAATCACGCTAAACATGATCATCAGGTTTGTGAAGTTCATGCAGCTCCAGTGCATCTGTCATTAAAGCAGAAGAGAGGCAAACCAAATAAGACTTACCTTTCAAATAGTAAAGACCACGGAAGGTAGGTTTTGACATGTTCCACTATATTGTGAAGACTGAAATGTGGCCATCACAAGTATAGCCATTTCGATGTAAAATATGGTCATACTGCCCTCTGGTGACCTGTATAATATTGGCACACAGATAAACAGAATCAACATTGTAATATGATAACAACAACAAAAATGTTTTATTCAAAATCTACCTGTTTTGACTCTTAAATGCATTATACTGCCAAACTAAGGGTTAAATTGTCAACTTGTAGCTGCAATATTGAAGTGAAATGCTAATTATACACATTTTAAATCTTCCTATCATTGCACTATAATACCACAAAGCTTAATTAGTTGGTATAGTCTCACTCATTAAATTACTGATGTATATTATGTATGTCCTTTTTTAATAAAGTACATACTTTTGTAGTATGTGGAAAGAAGGCACTGCTGTGCAAGTCCTATGTCATCAGCAGGGGACGGTGTAGTTCCAGCCATGACCTTCATCCACGCAGTTTCCAAACCGTTTGTTCTATGTAGGATGTAGGCTTGCTTGGGATGCCTGCCGCAGCCTATCCCAACGTCTCCTGCTATAGGCGGGAAAACACCCTGGATGAATGAACAATCCATCACAGGACCATCCATGACATGTCATGTTGAAATGACAACTGAGATTTTATGAATGACAATACAAGTAATCAAGCAGTTGCATATTATTATTTTCTCATTAAACATCACAAATAATTACAATAAAATGATGATTTTATGTCACCACAATATCATCAAATTATGCTACAATAAGGACAGCTCTCCCGCTTTTAGATTTTAGAAGTGAATCTACTACCTTGATGACTGGCAGTTAAATGATGTGCATACAGAGCAGCTATTTTTCTCAGCTCTCTTGTTGATGTATCCAGGGAACAGCTCGGAGCTGGGCAGGCTTTGGGGTGTGGTGATGGTGAGTTCGATGGGGATGTCCAGGGCACCTCCTTCGGCTAGTGTAATGAAAGGCTGCCGGGCTGTGGCTAGGCCAATAGGGCACGCTGAAGCCCTGAATACCAGCTCTGTGGCATGAGGAGGAGGGAGGGAGGAAAACACCAGTTGAGGAATGACTCCAAAATGTAATCTGAAAACAAGGATGTGTGAATGAGTATATTAGTATAAATTGACAAAATTCAATAAAAGGCTAATAGAAAATTGTAATACAAGTTAAAATGAGAAAAACAGATTTGTTTAACATTCTTTATTTATTTTTTCCTCATATTTATAAAACTGAATCACAATGGCAACACAATGGCATAAACCTAAAATGACATAAAAAAATATTTAAACAACACTAATAATACTTATTTTACTGAATCCTGCTTTAAAAATCCTCCCCAAAAAATCAGCCTTCACTATAATTTTTTTTTAATGAGGCGAGTCAAAATGATTTATTTTGTTGTAATCAATAATATACCACAAATGCTGTCAGTTTAGTTTAACTTGCATGAAAACAAGGATGTGTGAATGAGTATATTAGTATAAATTGACAAAATTCAATAAAAGGCTAATAGAAAATTGTAATACAAGTTAAAATGAGAAAAACAGATTTGTTTAACATTCTTTATTTATTTTTTCCTCATATTTATAAAAATGACGAAGTCTGGCTAAAACCAAATTCAATAAAATGCCAAAACATTTTTTTAAAATGTCTTACGAAATGAAAATGATTTTTATGATGGGTTTCCTCCTTTTTTAATCTTCTTTGTTAAATATTTCTGTTTATTATTTAAACATGTTCATATTTACCATATTAGTATAAATTGACAAAATTCAATAAAAGGCTAATAGAAAATTGTAATACAAGTTAAAATGAGAAAAACAGATTTGTTTAACATTCTTTATTTATTTTTTCCTCATATTTATAAAAATGACGAAGTCTGGCTAAAACCAAATTCAATAAAATGCCAAAAAAAAAAATTTAAAAATGTCTTACGAAATGAAAATGATTTTTATGATGGGTTTCCTCCTTTTTTAATTTTCTTTGTTAAATATTTCTGCTTATTATTTAAACATGTTCATATTTACCATCATATTTCGAAAAAATGCTAGTAGAAAACTTTCTTACAACTGATAATAACAGTCAAATTTAAATAATAATAATAATGGGCCTCATTTACGAAACGAACGTACGACAGAAAATTGGGCGTACGGTCGTTTCAACGCAAAACGTGGAATTGATCAACATGGACGCGAGCGGTGGCTACGATCCAATCTCACGTCTGCTCTCAGCTCGTGTACGCAAGTTTTTGAGTTACCTGAACTTGCGCACAGCATAGTAAATACGGTGGAGAATTGTAGATTGACAGCATTTTGTTCATTTTTATATTCCTGACAGTCAAACGAAGCTCATTAGTCGATCATTAAGCAGTCAGATTAGAATGTATTTTTTGGTGTTGTTTTGTACAGGGCTTTAGCTTTATATGCGCGAATAGCAGCATAAACGACCATGAGGATAAATTCAATCGTCGCATCATGCACCTGCAGCGCTTCTGTGAAAGGAGAAAAACAGAAATTAAGTTTATAAAAGGATTAAAATCAATAGGATCCCACAAAACATATAATAGGCTATAATATAACTAAAAGATTAACAAAAGGGGGAAAAAACACTGTGCAACAAGTATAGGCTATGCAACATGACTGAAGTATAAAGCCATGTTTAGGCTACATAATGAATAATAGTTATGCAAACTAATGTTACAAATATGGCAAAAATTGATACAAAAAAATTTATTCTTGTGGTATGAGACAGGCGCGTGAGCCCAATGCCGTTTCAGTTTTGCTTGACATTTGTATGCTGTTTATAATGAATGCCACTATAGCCTAATTTGTTTTATTTTACAGTTTAAAATATAATTTTATAACTACTTATTTTTCATTCTTGTTCTGTTCTGAATACCATTAAATTAAAAATATTTGTTGTAGAGTGAGGGGAACTAAATAGGCTGTTTATATTTACCAGTATTTTAATATACATATAAATTACATATATTAATGTAGGCCTACAAGGTTAACGGGTGTTTTTGGAGTAAGATCAATTTCTCTTTAGCGAGATTACTTTCTCTTTTTGGCCGGGTTTCGTTTCTTCGTGTCGTAAACTCTGCGAGGCTTCAAAACCGGGGTGTTTTTAGGGGCGTGATATTCAAATGATGATTGTTTTCTGGCGCCACATTTATCAACATACGATCATTCGTACGAATGTTTCATAAATCACACGTGAACTCTGTCGTAAGTTGATTTGTGCGCACAGATCTGCGCTCGTTTCTACGTTAGATTGCTAAATGAGGCCCAATGTTTGCTTCCTTTTTATTATTCATTATTAAATATTTCCTTGTTTATTATTTAAAATGTTTCTTATTTACTATAAAATTGACATGAAATCCAGCTAAAAACAATTATATAAAATGCTAATTAAAAATTGGGAAATGGGAAAATGACAGTGACAAAAAAAAATTTATAATGTGTTTTCCTCTTTTTTAATATTCTTTGCTAATTATTTCCTTATTTAATGTTTTCATATTTTCATATTTACTATAATACTGACAGTGAAATCTGGCTACAAAGTACCTTGAATGAACCTTAAGGTCAACGTAAGCAAAAAAAAAAAAAAAAAGGCTAAAAAAGATTATTGCCACAGAGGAGACGCCTCTGACGATAATAACACACAAGCAAGTTGTGCTTAGTAGCAAGCGAGCGGTGCAGACCGACCCAAACCGGTCTCATCTCCGTCAGGCCCTGGGTGCTGCAGCAGATGGAAGCTGGGGTTAAATTCAGCTCTGGGTGTAACCGTACATAAACAAGCAGAGCAGACCTCAAACATGGCTTCTGGATGCTTTATGGCCTATAGGGAAGATCCTGGGGTGAAAACAAAGGCCCAAACCGGACAATACTTTCAGTGAGACATCAGTGGTCCATATTCAGCAAAGAATATGATACACGCAACATGAACCTCCAGCAGACATTAGCAACAGCATCTTCAAACAGTCAGTGTGACTCGACACAGCAACAATACAGATAGAGAAAGAATGTTCAACATTACCATGTGTTGTCGTGGAAGACAAGAAGCGTTCCCTTATGGGCCGTCCTCTCTACCTAGTGGTTGCCTTGGACACACATTGTGGACATCACAAAGGAGCCAGTGTACAGTCCTGTGCAGACGCCTTGGCAGCCGCTCTGGCCATAGTAGCGATGTTCCCTCTCTGTGCAATGATGTAATGTTTTGGAATGATCGGAACAGCAAGCAAGAACCGGAGTCAGTGTAATGGATGAGTGGTTTCTGTGGACAGAGTTTTGTTTGAGAGTTTTCTTCTTCTTTTTATTATTATTATTTTGGTGGGTTGATTCAGTTGTCCATGGGCCATGTCAGATCTTAGGCTTGCACTTTGCATGTAATTTAGAGCTCTAAATTGAAGGTTTGTAGCCAAGAACTGCATCTACTATAATTAGTGTTCTTCCACTTACCTATCCACTATGAGCAGTTAATCTTTAGTTTATATGAATGAATGAATGATGTATTTGTATAGCGCTTTATTGTGTATTGCTGTACACCCAAAGCACTTTACAATCACATGGGGGGTCTCTCCTCAACCACCACCAGTGTGCAGCATCCACTGGTGGATGAGGTGGAGAGGAGAGAAAGTCATAGAGCCAATCAAGTGGATGGGGATTATTAGGAGGCCATGATTGACAAGGGCCAGTGGTGGCAATTTGGCCAGGACACCAGGGTTACACCCCTACTCTTTACGAGAAGTGCTATGGGATTTTTTGTGACCACAGATAGTGAGAAGCTCGGTTTAATGTAGGACGGTGCTTTTTGACAGTATAGTGTCCCCATCACTATACTGGGGTGTTAGGATCCACACAGACCACAGGCTGAGCACCCCCTGCTGGCCTCACTAACACCTCTTCCAACAGCAACCTAGTTTTCCCAGGAGGTCTCCCATCCAGGTACTGACCTGGCTCAACCCTGCTTAGCTTCAGTGGGCAACCAGTCTTGGGCTGCAGGGTGATATGGCTGTGGCACAAGTTGAATCACGCAAAATGAGATGGCCCTGTAAATCATGTAACATATTACATAATACATGGGTCTGATCATCCTACATTTGGGATGCCACTGTGGTGATGACTGCTAAGAGAAACTGCCAAATTTAAATTGATGGGAATTTCACATGGACTGAACTTAAATTGCCACTGAATTAGGATCCCACAAACAGAGCTGGCAGCTCTCCTTTCCATGAGTCAATGAATTTAGTGTGGAAACAAATAATGCTTTCACTCATTGAATTTATTATGCATACATTTAACCAGTTGGGCAGACAAAATTTTAACCAATTATGAATATAATAGAATGGGGTTACTGCATGGTCAAACTAGTGTCAGATTAAAACAGATTTTCAAATGTCAAGCAAAGTAGCACAAATCTGCTGTTCCTTTGAACTTGATAAAAATGGATCACATTTTGCACAAACATATTAAGCAGCAAAATTGATAATAGTAAGAAATGTTTCTTGTGCAAACAATATTAATCATATTAGAATGATTTCTGAAGGATCATGTGACACTGAAGAGTGAAGAAATGGCTGCTAAAAATTCAGCTTTGTTATCACAGGAATACATTACATTTTAAAATATATTAAAATAGAAAACAGCTATTTTAAATTGTAATACTATTTCACAATATTATTGTTTTACAGTAGTTTTGATCAGATACAAACAAACTTTGAGAGAATGAGCCTTCTTTCAAAAGCATAACAAATCTAAAACTGTACACATCTTAATTCCTGACTTAAACTCCACATAAAAAGTGTTAATATATTCCAAAAATGTATTATAATGTCAAAACACATTTCAACACAGGGGACATTGTAAAGGCTGCAAGACCTGAAATGAATGTGTCAAATATAAGGGAGATATCCATTGCAAAATGTGCAAGGCTGTGAGGTTCTCCATAACCAGGACTGAGAACCACTATATTAGGCTATGCAAAAATCTGTAAACAACAATATGCAGTCAGTGGTGCATTACTCATAGGTGTGTCATTTTGGAAGTAGCTTAGATGGAGATACTATTTAAAAATACTATTTAAAGTTTTAAAAAGGAAGAATCTAGAGTCAGACCTCCTGCGGGGAACTAGAGAGTCAGATTTCAAGCACCCGAGTTGAATTTATGTAGTGTTGATTGTCTCTCTCGAGGCAGGCAATGCGCGATGGAGCAGATGAAGTCTAGAGGGAGGAGTTACCGAAACCACGTAACGATAAGGGCGGGGCTTCGTTCGCACTGTTGAAACTTTGTCGAGCTCCGCCCTTCAGCAGCTGCAACGCATTTATACACATGTGCAAACTTTGCCCATGTACGACACTTCCAAAATCTGTGGGGTTCAACTCCAAAGAACTCCAGCGCCTTAACGACTCCGTGTGAAGAGGCAAACCCCATTCAGCCGTGGATTTCTCTGAGTACACGAGGATCCTTCTCGATCCGAAAACTTTTTCCCCCTAAGCTGGAAGTCGCTATAGAAAATGTCTGCTTCGGTGCTGTCTTCCATATATGATTTCGACAGGGTAAGAGTTTATATTTTACCTATATTCATTTCTGCTGCTTTATTTTCTCAGCTTATCTGATTGTTTTGTTTATCCTGGTTTGTTTTCTCGATTTATCCGTGCTGGCAAACTTGTAACGTGAGAGCTCGTTGTTTACTCACTAGTCTTCTGTAACGCATAATAATGCGCTGTTGGGAGACCTGTAACTCATTTTGTTTGACCTTCTGTAACTGTGTTACAGACGGTGTGCTTTATGCTTACAAACTTTGATTTTGCATCCGCACATGTATGCTACAAATTAAGGTAGTTTTTGAAATCTATTTCTTAGCCGCAAATGTCAAGTACAATGAGGGGTGTTGTGACCACTTTCCCAGTAGTGCTATAAGCTGTAACATCAGTTGAAAAGCTTGATTTTAGGTTTTATGGATGAATTTGTATTTAACTACATATTTAAAATAATAGCATGCCAGCACCCATCCATTTTTAAACCTCTTATCTAAAATATAAAGCATTTGAACTCCAGACAGCATATAAAATTGAAAACAAATCCAGACATGCATAAACCATAAGGTCCGTCAAGTCATATATTATTTTTACATATTTAAAAAGCATACATAAAGATTCCATTAATATCAATTTAAACAAGAACTTGCTGATTCATATCATACCTGTTCTGTCAGTTAACATTTTACTTTCTTGAAAATGTATACGTGTGTGTGTATATAATTTTTTTTTTTTTTTTTACATTTACATTGTCCTTTAACTTATGCCACTGGATGATGGTCATGTACAATAGTGATTATTTTCTTTCTAATTACTTAAACTAATGGTGATACCTCCTAAACCTATTTGACATCCATGCTTAGGAATTCTGTTTTCTTTCAGGAAAAAGTCCCAAATTCAAATGCAATCTGTCTTCACAATATGCTGGAAAAGAGGAATGTTGGGGTCCCATTTGCTGCTTCCAATACCAACAGCAACAGGTCTTTTGGTTATTTCAGGAGTAACTCATCAAACCACATGGACTGCAACATGAGCAACAGGCTCCAGATCGGTTTTGAGAGCTCGACACCTGCCTTCATGAATAAAGAAAACAAGTACAGAGACCGTGCGTTCAGTGACACGGGGGAACGCAGTCAACAACTTCAGGAAATCCTTCAACAAAAGCCCGGCTCTCAGATCAACTCGACCCGCTACAAAACCGAACTTTGCAGGCCTTTTGAGGAAAACGGCTTGTGCAAGTATGGGGAAAAGTGTCAGTTCGCTCACGGCTATCACGAATTGAGAAACCTGTCCCGCCACCCGAAGTACAAGACAGAGCCATGTCGCACATTCCACACTATAGGTTTCTGCCCATACGGCCCCCGCTGCCACTTCATTCACAATGCGGAGGAGCGAAGAGCTGCTACGAGTAACACTCAATCAAGGATCAGCAGGGAGATTGGGGTCCTGGAAGAGAAAGAACCCTCAAACCCATTCCTGAGACCGAGGGAAAGACCGAAGCTAAACCACAGCCTGAGCTTTTCCGGCTTCTCCAGCTTCTGCTGCAACGAGTCCGCTTTGATTGACAACCCAACATCACACACGCCCCCACCGCCCACCTGCACACTCACTCCCAGCTCGCCCTGTCTGAACGCGTTCACTTTCCCGGATCAGGATCTTAAGGCTTTTCTTGCACCCATCATCCCTCAGACCCAAAATGCTTTTACCCATCAGACCAGAGGTGGCTTGTATGGTAACATCCAGACCAACGCTTGCCCCCCGTCGCCGCCTTTCAAAATGAGCCACTTACCCTCCATGCATCCACTCTCCGAGTCTCCAGTGTTCGATTCTCCACCAAGCCCACCGGATTCCCTCTCAGATCCTGAGGGCTACCTGAGCGGCTCTTGCTGTTCCTCTGGCACAATCAGCGGCTCGGAGTCGCCCAGTATGGACGCAAATAGACGTTTGCCAATCTTCAGCAGGTTGTCGATTTCAGACGATTAACTTGGTATTATTGTTACAGCCTTTTATCCAAGTAGTGCCGACATGAGTTTCAGGTAAAATATCAGTCTCAGCCGTTGGTTATCTCTAAGTGTTCGTCTCATGATTGAGATCTGATTATATTATTTCTTCCTTCTCATTTTTCCTTACAATGACATACCAAGATGATGGCTTCAACAGTCTAGAAAAAGGCCTATTTAGAAGTAATTATCTTGGGAAAACATTCCATAAGTTTGAAAAGTGTGTGAGAGCACAAGAACTGGGACTCATAAGTTGGTAATGGAATGTCACTGCAGATTCTTTTTTTTTTAACTGTGTGGTATCATTGCATTTTGCATCATGCTTTGAAATCTATTTAACTTATTTATTGTCATGTGAAAAGTATGGCCATCAAGGATAAATTGAGTCCATATGGTATTTATCAAATCTAAAGCAATACACTTATATTCCTGTTTAAATTGTGATCGTCAATATTAATCTGGAAACTGTTGGGTTTGTCTCCATAATATATTTTTGTTAACGTTTATTTTACTGTAAATAAGTTAAGATTGTATGCTATTTAAATTGTTTAGTGTGTGTGTGTGTGCGCGCGCAGTATATGTATATATTAAAAAGTGGGAGCGTCTGATGAGGTCACGCTGTGATTTGTGCGGGAGGGAGGGAAGTGACCGAGGATCTGTGGGCATTTGTAGATGGTCTTTTTGACCATAAAGAACTAACTGACTTCACACCTACGAGTATGACTGTTTCTCTTTTACCAAGGATAATGACAACCAAAAAAAAAATCCAGTTGTGTGACGATTGCGGTCTAGTGCCAGAGAATGTAGCACTCTCCTATCTAGAGGTTAATAACTAGCTAATATGTGCTTGCTTGGGTTGAAGAAACCACATAGTTTAACCTAATAAAACAGTTGCTTTGGTGTATATCTAAAGCCAGTTGAATTGAATGTAGCTCATAGATCAAGATGTCTTTTTTTTTTTATGGTGACAGATGCTATTTCATTGTTTATTTTTCTACTTTTAGAACATTTGAACGCACCATTCCTAATGAAAGATATTCTGCCTTTCAACTGTGCTTCTCTAGACATGCTGACTGGGGATATTAAGTTTGGTAGTTTAATAACTATTACTTAAAATTTTTAGATGAAGTAAAAACACTGAATGTAATGAGTGATCGTCAGCTGGAGTTGGAGTATGTATACAAAGTGTGCAGAGTAAACTTGTACTGTATGTTGTATTTTTAAATTTTTTTCCATAGAACTTCTAATAAAGACACTTTTTTTTTTTTTTTTTTTTAACAAGACTGGATGTTTGGAGGGTTTTTTCTTTGATTAACGGTGAAATATAAGAGTTGCTAATGCTCAGGGCAGGTTTTATTCATGCAATGTCCTGTAAAGTATTTTCTATTCTCTATTCTAGTCTGTTTTCCTGCCCTCCTGCTTTTCTTTCATGGAAAAATAGTTACATCAATGTTCTAGCGTTTGGTCTCCTCATGCAGAATGTTCACTAGAGGCCTGGTTTGATTGAATGGCAGAAAGTGAAGGGGGGCCTTGCACAGCGAGCTTTGGGAGGTAGTTTATAGACCCTCCCTGTTAGAAGTGCAAAAATGTCCAGTGGAGCAAGTCAAAGGAATCTTTGCTGGAATTAACTATTGGTTCATACAAATGTTTTCAGTATCATATAAAAACAACCTAAAGACCCTTCTGCAGTTGAAATTCTCAGTACTTATAAGAAATGCAATTAGGAAAGCACAGGTAGATATGTATCAGTGGTCTGCTTGTGAAGATAAGGCATTTTGCAAATATTTACATACTAAAAACTTCTTGGACAAAGCTGTTTAACTTAAACCGTTTGTAATCTATGGCCGCTCACAAGCATTTGTATGATAAGGTTGATAAATGTTCAAATGATTGCGTTAGCTTATATGTGAAGACATATTTGAACATATCTGGATCCACGCGTGTGTGTGAGAGTAGTGGCGATCCTTTGCGTGTCAGTGTGCATGTGCAAAAGAAAGGTTGTCAGCCGTTAATGAACCACATCTCACAAAAGCAGGAAACCACTCTGTTCGCTGATTAGGGACTCTTGGGAGCAGAGCTATTCCTCTTGGATATTTTCCACTACACCCCTCTTTTGTGATTTATGTGGCGTAGGCTTGAGGCACAAGGCCATTTTTCAGATATCAATACATACACTTTGTCAAACTTTGAATCCGAGTGAATTATGTTTTTTGATAGTGATTACAAAAGCTAAAAACATCAGGATTTAAAATAGTCCATGTTCTCATTTAATAATATAATTAATTTAATAATTCATAATATTATTGTTTTATTATATTGTATTATTAAATTTATTTTACATTTCTATATAATTAATTTAATTATGCAATAGAACACAACCCCCACCACTGACACACACAAACATTGAATCCAGATATGCTCAAATATGTTTATCAGACATATGCATATGCTTGTAAGAGGTCATACATTACGAACCCTCTTAAGTTTGTTTTATATATATATATATATATATATATATATATATGTGTGTGAGATTAGTTTTTGAATAAAACTATATATAGTACTCATGAATTATTAACAGTACATCATATAAATTATATATATACAGTATCTCACAGAAGTGAGTACACCCCTCACATTTTTGTAAATATTTTAT
>NW_015505226.1:4629913-4640949 GCF_001515645.1 Sinocyclocheilus grahami
TTTTTGGTGGTGTAAACAATTTATTCTGAAGCAATATTTTCATCAGTTTTCTGTCAGCTGTTACATACTTAAATCTGCATGTTTTTAATATTTACCACAGAATGTCATTTACCTTTATAAAGGCCAATATTTTTTTTTACCTTATTAAATGTATGCGTCATCTTTCAAGTCAATCTTTCAAATTTTTACAATTGATCAAGAAATTTAATACACTACAGGGCTGTTACCAAATTAAATAATTACAAAATTACAACAGCAATAAATGATGTTATGGGCTTAATGTTGTAAATTAAATTTTGAACATACAAATAGCAATAATTCTGTTCTGATCTTTGTTTGGAACTATTTTCGTTGGTGAAATAGAACAAAACAGTGAACTGTCTAAGAATGTAAGTAACTTCATATACTTTACTACTTGTTTGTTGAACTAAAATCAATGTAACATTTGCAATCGTAAAAATATTCAGCAAAATAGCTCATTTGTCATGGTATGTTACTTAACTATATCATGCTATAAATAAACTAAACATTTAGAATGTTTACCTCAGTATGTTTGTTCTGTGAGTTTCTTTATGTGTGCCTGTGAATTGGGAGCAGGTGTGTTCAATTTGGTGTTATCGCTCTCACTCTCTCATACTAGTCAACACTACAGGGCTGTTACCAAATTAAATAATTACAAAATTACAACAGCAATAAATGATGTTATGGGCTTAATGTTGTAAATTAAATTTTGAACATACAAATAGCAATAATTCTGTTCTGATCTTTGTTTGGAACTATTTTCGTTGGTGAAATAGAACAAAACAGTGAACTGTCTAAGAATGTAAGTAACTTCATATACTTTACTACTTGTTTGTTGAACTAAAATCAATGTAACATTTGCAATCGTAAAAATATTCAGAAAATAGCTCATTTGTCATGGTATGTTACTTAACTATATCATGCTATAAATAAACTAAACATTTAGAATGTTTACCTCAGTATGTTTGTTCTGTGAGTTTCTTTATGTGTGCCTGTGAATTGGGAGCAGGTGTGTTCAATTTGGTGTTATCGCTCTCACTCTCTCATACTAGTCACTGGAAGTTCAACATGGCACCTCATGGCAAAGAACTCTCTAAGAATCTAAAAAAAAGAATTGTTGCTCTACATAAAGATGGCGTAGGCTATAAGAAGATTGCCAAGACGCTGAAACTGAGCTGCAGCACGGTGGCCAAGACCATACAGCGGTTTAACAGGACAGGTTCCACTCAGAACAGGCCTTGCCATGGTCGACCAAAGAAGTTGAGTGCACGTGCTCAGCATCTTATCTAGAGGTTGTGTTTGGGAAATAGACATGAGTGCTGCCAGCATTGCTGCAGAGGTTGAAGGGGTGGGGGGGGGTCAGCATGTCAGTGCTCAGACCATACGCCGCACATCGGCTCCACTTTGGCTCAGGCTTATCTTCAGCAACTAAGCACCTGTGACAAACAAACCAACTAGTCTGTGCCTTCCTGTTTTGTTGTCTGAAATGTGTGCTTGGTGCAAGTTTCAGTGCCTCCATGCACAAGGCAAGGAAGTCCCACCCTCCTCCTCCTCTTCCCCAAGTTCTGGAGTCTAAAAATCACTAAGTGAACACTTCCTTCCTTGAGAAAACGGTCCTATACTCATAACCATGTGTTTTGCCTCTGCGGTAGCCGTATTGTCTTAGGCGTTATCTGAGAGCAACCGGGGGAAAGCTAACACAATATAGTTCAGTGAGTCATAAGAAAAGTTAGAGCAGATCACATCCATAAACACGAATTCAGAGGGGTGTGGCAGGCTAAGAGTTTACAGGCCTGATAAGGCTATTGCGCTGCTTGATTTAGTTTCCTCCAAGATGGGCTAGATTCCAATGGAGCTATAGTGATGCTTGGATTGAGACAAACTCCACCATATGGACTCAAGGGGATGGGAAGTCTCTACAGTGGATGGATTCACTGGTATAATAGAATCAGGGACACAGAAATAAACCGTCAAGCATGATGAATCTGCCGTGTCAGACAATGCCCACAGTGCAAAACAATGAATTCAAAGAGCACTTAAAGAGCAATGCACTCAGTAGGGGTCTAAACTAAAGGAAATGAGAGGCCCATCTGGGATTTGAATCAGAATACTACAGCACAGAACAATGGCACAACCTGTTCACTCAACAGAATTCATGTGGTGATGTTTGCTTGTTGTGGAAACCTGTTTCCACCTCAAAAAAAATTTTTAAGAAAATTCACAATTGCATCTTTATATCTCACAATTGTGACTTTATTTCTCAAAACTGGGCCTATTTCTTATAGCAGCTTTGTATGTAACAATGTGACTACTCTCCAAATGTGAGTCTATATCTCACAAGAACAACTTTGTTTTTTTAAATTAAGACTATTTTAAGCGTAAAATTTATTTTGCACAATAGAGACACAATTATGTCTCACAACTGTGACTTTATATCTCAAAACGGACACTTTATAATATATCTCAAAATTGAGACTATTCCTCACAGTTGCGACTTGTGATCATGTGACGTCTCACAACCGCAACTTTCTTTCTCAAAATTAAGACTATATTTTTTGTAAGTGCAAATTTATTTTGCATATTTGTGATTTCGCACAATTGTAACTTTTTATCTCAAGACAGAGAATATTTCTCACAGTTGCAACTTTAAATGCGACAATGTAATGTCTCGTAATTGCATTGCATTGTAATTTTCTTTCTTAAAAATTAAGACTTTATTTTTCCGTAAGTGCACATTTATTTTGCACAATAGGGACTTTATACTTTACAATTGTAACTTTATTTTTCAAAAATGTTGACTATTTCTCACAGTTCTGGCTTTATGTCTCACAGGTGCAATGTTCTCAAAATTGACTTCCATAGCTTGCAGATGCGAAGTGACTTAATACTTTGTGACTTAAAACATACCTACTGTTAGATAAAGCTTGATTTAAAGCATGCTCACATTTGATTGGTGTTGGCCTGATACTTATTTTCATTTTGTCAGTTTAAATGTACTTATCTTTAATGAAGCACTCCAGCCCCCTGTTGACTCATACAGGAATAAACCACCTTTCTGATCCCCTGCTACCCTGGCTGTTAAATAGGTCAAGCACACACACACATTATCATACAATTTGCTATGTTAAGAGTCTACAGTGACGTCAGTATGAAGAGTACACGAAACTGACCTGGAGTGCAAGGCTGATGAGAAAGAATAGCCTTTCTGTTTTCTCCTGAGTGGAAATGGGATGTACACAGGTAATAATTACCTACCTCCTTCTGTGGGATAAAGAAAGATGCCTGGGTATCTACTTAGCAGACAAACACACACACACACACACACACACACACACACACAAACACACAATTTATGTCTCACAGGTGCAATGTTCTCAAAATTGACTTCCATAGCTTGCAGATGCGAAGTGACTTAATACTTTGTGACTTAAAACATACCTACTGTTAGATAAAGCTTGATTTAAAGCATGCTCACATTTGATTGGTGTTGGCCTGATACTTATTTTCATTTTGTCAGTTTAAATGTACTTATCTTTAATGAAGCACTCCAGCCCCCTGTTGACTCATACAGGAATAAACCACCTTTCTGATCCCCTGCTACCCTGGCTGTTAAATAGGTCAAGCACACACACACATTATCATACAATTTGCTATGTTAAGAGTCTAAATAGCCTTTCTGTTTTCTCCTGAGTGGAAATGGGATGTACACAGGTAATAATTACCTACCTCCTTCTGTGGGATAAAGAAAGATGCCTGGGTATCTACTTAGCAGACAAACACACACACACACACACACACACAAACACACAAATTAATTTGTGTTTAATAATGAGAACTACTTCTGTTGTTAAGCATACAAAAGCTGCATTTTAACACATCATTTGGCAACTATAACGATAACAGGACAGAGGAACAGCAGCGTTGGAATTACTTTCAGAGCAAATTTTTAAAATTTTTGACGTAAACTTTCAGATTCATGAAAGTGTTCCTATTTTCAAAATGTTATTTGGTAGAAAGAAATGTAGGCTACACCTGCTCCCTACCACGTGTAAATGGTGCGTAAAACATTCTGTGTTCTTTTTGGCAAACTGATGACACTGAATTTTGATGCACTGCCATTATAATATTTTTATAATATCATATATAATATTTTTCTTTCGTAAATGGTGCGTAAAACATTCTGTGTTCTTTTTGGCAAACTGATGGCACTGAATTTTGATGCACTGCCATTATAATATTTTTATAATATCATATATAATATTTTTCTTTCTTTTTGAGCTTAGAGATGATAAACTTTAGCTTTGTGGAAAACGCAGCACTTGCCACTGTCACTTTTTACCCAGCCGTCCAATCAATGGAGGAGGGGCGGGACAAATACTACACCGACCAATCATCTTGTACAACAACTGAACAACAATAGAGAGGTAAATATCGCTGGTTACTGCATTTTTATATTCAGTAATATTCTTTCAAATGAGATAGTAATACCGCCGTGGACATTCCTAATCATAGCAACCAAGCGTCTCAGCTGGAAAAACGCTGTGCCACCAAAGCGTTCTCAAGCGCCACCAGCTGGTCGTTTTAAGAAGAGCACCTGACATTTCTTCAGCTGCCTAAAAACTCTTTGGTGGACACACGTTATTGAATATTTATTGTTAGGCATATGGCCTATTAGTCTTTTTTGCATTTATGCAATATACTGGAGCCAAACTTGATAAAGGAGACCAGAATATTCCACTGCGTTCCTGGACACGCAATTTGCATAGCTGTAATTCATAGACGGGGATTATGCTAATTGTGAATGAGCGTGCACGAGCGCCCTATTTATGAATGATTGGAATTCATTAACATACGCATGTTTAACTATCAAATCTGATGTTTGCGATTGTGTATCCGGAGGAGAGTTTTCGGGAAGGTCTGTTTTAGGCGCAAATGACTCCGAATGTACTCCTATATTTACGAATGTTTCATGAATGAGGCCCATTGACAGCCAATCAGAATCCATCCTGATGTAAAGCGTTTGAGCAGTTAAAGATGCAGATGACGGAACTGCAACGCACACTGATAATAAGCAGAATGTTATTGTGCGTTGGCGTGGACGCGAATATAGTAATCGTTATAGTTATCTTTATTGTTTTTTTTTCTTGGTCTGAACAGCCCTTAAGGCAGCACCACAGGTATTCTTCAAGTGGAAGGCAATCCCAGAATGCACTGCGAAAGCAATGCTGATAAATAAAAATCTGCAAAAAAAAAAAAAAAAACACTATTTGTTCTGGCCAAGATATATTTCAAATTGAAAAATCTTTAAATGCCACTAAAGTCACTAAAACTTAACTACACTTTAAAATCAATATTAGCTATATATTTGTTGGCTATTTTTCCAATATATTTTTAAGAATACATTTGAAAATACATTTTGCTCTATGGGGAGAGAAATGCTGATTATAAATATACTCACAACTCATTTAATTAAGACAAATATCGTCAAAGTTTTAAACAATAAGTTATGCTTTTTAAGACAACCATGTTGTTCTCCTCACATTGTCTCTGTTAGAATCATATGTGGGGGATTGATATTTGTACATTTTTTATTAGGCAGGCAATGAGGTAGGTCACTAGGTTTGGAAACAGAGCTAAAGTTAAAGGCCACTTTGTTCCAACTCAGACATGACTAATTATTATTTTGTCAGGTAACTGACAAGGTGAAAATACTTGCTTGGCAGTCACATACCAACCGCAGTCATGAGCGATGGACACATTCTGAATTTCAGAAGACGTTTTGTCCACATGTACACACAGGCATCTGTCAACAGATAATTCACACACAAAAAAATGTGACTGAAAGAGTCATACTCTCTCTCAACTCTTGAACAATAAGATACAGTCACCATGTGAAGGCCACAGAACTGGCCGCAGCTTTTTGCAACACTTCGGTGGTAAAAACCATCAGAGAGAGCCAAAGACACTGAGTCTGGACCACTCCACAGACGTTTATTTGAATCCACATTCAGACTTCATTCAGATACTTCTTCCGTCTTTTCTGTGTTTCATGTTTACACAACTCTGAGGCTGTTTGGATGTTCTTCTGGACTTGTGCTGCATGTGCGCTTCATTTTTCACATACTCCAGGGACTGGTAAGAAACCCAACACCACATAACTCAACACACAGGCACAAGACGGCTAGAGGACGACTGAGCTCAGAGAGAATATCAGTGCATATAAACAATTTCCTGTCTGACTCACAATCTGGGACTTTGCTCCTCGAGGAAAGCAAGGATGAACCACTTTTACAGCACTTTTACAGTTGATTGCATATAAAAGCTAAAGTCAAACAGATAAGACTCTGCTATAAAAATCATATCTAGGCAATAACACCCTGTGATTAATTTATAGATGCTGATTTAGGGAAACTTTCAATATTTTTTCCCTCTATTTCTTTCACCTGATGGAGTTTGGGTTCCTTGCCACTGTTACCTTTGGCTTGCTAGTTGGGGTTTAAAAGATACTTATATTAAGTAAAATTATTGATTTGATGACACTGACACTATCAGATGAGAACAAAACTTGAACTGAAGTGAGCTGAATAATCACCCTGTTGTCTACTGTAGAGCTGCTTTATAGCTGAATCGAATTCATTCATAATTGACCAAATTTGCAACAACAGTTACTGAACTGAAATGAATCAACAGTAAATCAACATCTGAAGTTTGTGATTGATTCTGTTATTTTCATACTCTGAAGCTGCTTTGAAACAACTGTATTGTATAAAGTAATATAAAAATGAAGGCGACTTGACTTGACTTGATATTAAGGTTAGCTTTTGGGGTTCCTCACATGACATATTGAAGGAGCCGACTGGAGATCCGCTAACCTGCAGCTCAAACGTTTCTGCAGTTATCCTGTCATAAAGAGAAATGTTTTGATGCATATATATATGAAATACCGCTTTCACTAAATAATATGCTTAGCATCTACAGTACATTAGCAAAACCCTCAAGACTTCCAGCCTGTATTAGTCAATCAGGAAGCTCACCTGATCTGCAGTTCGGACATGTACACACAGCACCTCAGCCCTGAAGGAGAAGATGACAAATGATTACGTCTGTATCTAACCCACAGTTACCTATTCAGCTAAAGCTAAACATCATGATTTTACCTGTCTTCGACTTGAATAATTCTGGAATCAGCTACACTCTTAAAAATAAAGGTGCTTCACGATGCCATAAAATAACCTTTTTGTCTATATGGTTCCATAAAGAACCTTTAACATCTGAAGAACCTTTCTGTTTCACAAAAGGTTCTTCGTGGTGAAAGAAAGTTCTTCAGATTACAAAAAGGTAAGAAAGAGATGGTTCTTTAAAGAACCTTTGACTGAATGGTTCTTTGTGGAACCAAAAATGGTTCTTCTATGGCATCGCTTGAAGCACCTTTATTTTTAAGAGTGTAGAGGCTTTAGAATTGCAGATGAGGAGTCTTGTTCTGAACTGGATGGATCTCAAAACCACACGTCTAATGTAATGATAAAGAAATGAAAACACACTGAAGTGTTTATAGAGTGAACTGCTAGTCTTTACAACTTGAAAAAAGAAAAGAACTTGAAAGAACTGACACTACAAAAGCTGGCTGAAAGTGCATTCAAGTGTTTAGAGAAATCTAGAGAAGTCTATACAATCCCTTTTATGTCCCAGGGATTGCTTTTTTTATTATAAAAAACTGATTTTATTTTTCCTTTTTGTTATGAAGGTCACAAACCTTTTACAAGCACTTAATCCCTTGCTTACATCATTTACTAATGACTAATGTGTAGATTTCATTGTTTTATCCATGACTAGCTAGCTATAAAATTTCCCATAGCAAGACAAAGGAGTTGGTCATCCCCATCAGTGTGTCTGCTGTTGTACATTGTTATAAAATTAAATTAAATTACAATGAAGGACAATCAGTCAATTCAGATGGTAAATTATTATGTAAAACATTGTATACAAAGTATATTTTTTGCTTTACACAAAGCCTTACAATCAAAACAGTGAGAAGTACCAGTTAGAATGTCAACAGTATATTTGGAATGTACCTAATTTTCTCCGGAAATTCTGTTTACAAAGGAAATTTGATTTTTATAGTGTAGCCACACTGCATCTACAGTCTTGTCAGGATTCTAGGTTGTGTCTTGCTACTCTATTTCTTTACTTGTTTTTACAGGCCCATCCCATAATATCTCTCTCACCTGATAAGCCCTGTGATGCTAGACTGACAAGCTTTTGCTTTACCATCATTGTAGGACCATAAAATGGTGAAACAGCTGTGCAGTTTTTACACACTCAGGGATTTAGTTCGCTAGAACTTGACGAAGATTAGCATGACTTACCATCAAGCTCTGTCTTAGCGGTGCCATTTATGCATTTTTAAAAGACATACGTTGCAACACGGAGTGTTGGTTTTTCAGGTATGCCTGGTAGTTTAACCCGTGTAACCTTATACCCCTCTGTAAACTCAAGATTAACGGTTGACCATGAGATAAAGGAATTGTAAACCTTTGCAGGTCAACAGCTCAATTGTGGCTGTAATTCTGTGAAAGTTTGTATGTCCTCAGACTGTATAGATATCCTCGTGCTGTCTATCTTTAAAAATTCTTGACAGATCATTACCAGACCAATCACACATGATGTGAAGATGTCTCAGCAATTCAAAACATTTTTGCTAGTAATGGAAAAATACCAAGGTAACATCTGTTCTGAAAGGTCACCCTTTTCTCTTCAGTTTCTTTAATTCCACAAGCACTGTTATCCCAGAGTTTATAATGCAAACCCGAGTCTATTTGACGTCAGAGTTCAGTTTGCTTGATTGATGTGCAAATTGTTTCTCGAACTTGGGTGCATGCCAGTGAACCGCACCTGAGTCCATTTGAAAAGGCTATCAGGAGTAAGGTTCATATAAACTCTGAAACGGTAATGCAATCTGGCCTAACAGAAGTGAACAACTATTGATCTAACTATGTAATCTGCATCTCGGCATTCTCCGTCAGATTTATTAAAGTCTAATTTATTTGTTATTGCTGTTTGTCTCCAAATAAACTACATGCAGAGCAGCTCATATTTTTCGCATCTCTTGCAATGTATCCACAGAGAGAGGGTGGAATCAAACTTGGGTTCGGACCAAGCAACCCGAACCAAGAGTAGAAAGAGTGCACTAAAAAGTATGTATACTAAGAAGACTATAAATATCATACAGTGATGCTTGCTACTGTAATAATCTCTTGCAGTAGAAACAACACTACACTGCTTAATAGTGGATTTAATCCTGTTATAATGTCAACAAAGACTTTCCTCAGAGATCTATGATCGCCTTTGGTTTAATGCAAAGGCGATCATGCAAAATGATCTATGCTATTAGCAAAAATTTCAGTGATTACTATTTTATGACAAAGACATGTTAAGGAGAATAAATAAATGTTCTGCAAAGCATGGTTGTGCATCATTCAGAAATTAATTGTGGATACCTTTTAATTTGCTATTCGATTAATGAAATTGAAATGAGACAGGATTTGTCTGAAGTCAAAATTAAGTGTAATTCAATTCAAATTAATCAGAAATTCATATTACCTTTTAACTAGAAAAGCAAAGTTCATTAAGACAAACACTGAATGCTGGCTTAACAAAGTTATTTACTCATTATGTCCTCAGACTGTATAGATGCTTGATGTTGTAAGGTCTACACACTTGGCCCAATGAAGGTATCCAGTGGTGGATGAAGGTTTCTTGCGTGTTCGTTCTTTTCAGTGCGCAGAGTTATTCTCTTAGGTTTAACTCAAATCTGACTCCATTTTAGTATCTAATCTGACTCCATTTTAGTATGACCTCGAATTTAGGTTGAAAGGCAAATTGGTTGTTTGTCGGTCTCTAATTATTCTGACATTCGATTATTCTAGTTAACTCTTTACATATATATTTACTCGTTCATTAGGAATCTATGTCACACAGGGTGCCTCACGGCGGCCGCTATGCGTGGGCCCCACGATCACAAACTCGTCAGTTTGATCCTTAGCCAGAGGTTTGTGGCTAATACTATTTAATATGCTTTAAGGTCAAGCGGTTAGTCAGAAACCCATAACCTCACCTGATGTGCCCATGCTCCATCTAACCTGAGATTTAGTATGCACTTAACCCTGGACGCAGCTTTGCGGAAACATAAGCCTTCACTTAATCTACTTGAGAAAATAATTTCATAGCCAATTCAAAGATATCAAATCAATACAAGACATCAAATTCTCATAGACAAATCTAAGAGTAAAGGATTCATACCTGATTTTAGGAAAATACTATTTTCCATGACCACTATATTTACATAGTACAGAGTGTGTGGAAACACTCCATACTACGGGCTCTCTGACTACAGAATCGCCCGACCCTTTTGCTGCAATCCTTTAAATACAAAACCAAGATAAAACATCCCTCAAGTGGAGGCATGTACAAACAATTGGAATTTACATTAACCCAGGTACCAGACCTGGGTGGTTTGCACCTCAATGGGAACAGAATGTAATTTGCATGGAATGACCCTCTACAGTAATCAAAGTATCTCTTAACTCTTAGGATCTGTATTATCTTTTAGTCTACTTTTGTAAGATTAAGACCATTGTACCACTCACCCTGAGACTATTCAAATGAAACCAAACATGACTGTAAATCTTATTTGCATTCATATAGAACATTATACTATTGACCATTCTGAGTGAATCAAGTGGAGGGAGGAGATGAAAAGAAACTGATGCATATGTGAGAGAGGCGTTTCCTGCACCGCCACTCTGTGGGGTTTCTCCAAGATGCCCGTGTAAGTTTGTATTGTCTGTTCTCAGGAGATCAAAGTATCTGAGTTTTGGAACTGATGCGTATGTGAGAGACATTTTCCCGCATTTTCTCTCAGTGAGATGTGGAAACAGATGTCTGTATGTTAATGCACTGTGTGTCTATTGTCTGTCTTAGAAGATCAAAGTATCTGAGTTTCTTTTATCCTTACA
>NW_015505226.1:4646146-4667399 GCF_001515645.1 Sinocyclocheilus grahami
AGTATCTCTTAACTCTTAGGATCTGTATTATCTTTTAGTCTACTTTTGTAAGATTAAGACCATTGTACCACTCACCCTGAGACTATTCAAATGAAACCAAAAATGACCGTAAATCTTATTTGCATTCATATAGAACATTATACTATTGACCATTCTGAGTGAATCAAGTGGAGGGAGGAGATGAAAAGAAACTGATGCATATGTGAGAGAGGCGTTTCCTGCACCGCCACTCTGTGGGGTTTCTCCAAGATGCCCGTGTAAGTTTGTATTGTCTGTTCTCAGGAGATCAAAGTATCTGAGTTTCGGAACTGATGCGTATGTGAGAGACATTTTCCCGCATTTTCTCTCAGTGAGATGTGGAAACAGATGTCTGTATGTTAATGCACTGTGTGTCTATTGTCTGTCTCAGAAGATCAAAGTGACTGAGGTTCTGTAATTCTTACAATGTGAAGATGTCTCAGCAATTCAAATAATTTTTTGCAAGTAATGGAAAAATGTGCAAATTGTTTCTCGAACTTAACAAAGCCTTGTTTAAAAACCTTGATAGATCGATATATAGATATGATATTCTGATATTCTATCTCTCTGTACCTGTGTCTCTGGCTCATCAGGGGGATAAAATGAGAGGTCAACCACAGACAATCACTACATGACCATACATGATTATTGTTTGGAACACATGATGCCAACAGAAGCAAAGACTTGTGGTCAGAGTGCTGACGAGGCATTAAAGAACCATCCACCAGGTAATCACTAATTGGGAGAAGCTGACATGAACCACAGATCTGAGTGCCCCCCTTGGATCAGAACTGGCCTGGCCTGCAGACTTAGCATCACTGATGAATTGAGAGGAAGTGTAAACCCCTTGAGAATCTGTGTGGCAGTTTGATGAAAATATTTGCGTTTCATGGCCCTTGGGGCAGTATGGCAGAGGCCTCCTCCAGCTCTAAATTGATGTAGTGGAACAGTATCGTTCCCCTCAAAGAGGTGCCTTACCATCTGGACTCCTGCGAGAAGCTGCCATTACTCACCTCTCTTGCGTAATTTCAGGGGCTGTGGAATTACTGTGGTGTACCACTTCAGGCCACCTGCTTGAGGGTTTTTTTCAGCAGAATGCCACCACATCATTCCTAACACAACTGATTTGATACATATCCAAGAAGATATTTAAGCACAAGAGAACTGAGAAGTTTTTCTTCAACTATGGCCCTGTGGAATTGTTAGAAGTTGAGATAAATCATTTTTACACAATAAAAATTGAAATGGTTTATGTTTATTATGATGGAGTTTCATATTAAAGCTGGGCCCGGTACAGGGGTAAAAGAATAAAATCTGTATAAGGTATCTGAAACATAAGAAAAATAAACATGGAAGGAATACTAAAAAGTTTTAATGTCAATTATAATGTGATCATATAACACAAAGACAAATTTGAAATGTCTTTTAATAAAAAATCAACCCTTAGAACATTGAAGTGCCTGATGTTAAGAAGAAGATGTCAATTATAATGTGATCATATAACACAAAGACAAATTTGAAATGTCTTTTAATAAAAAAATCAACCCTTAGAACATTGAAGTGCCTGATGTTAAGAAGAAGAAAAAAAATGCGTTTTATGACAATTATGACAGTGTTTGTTTTTAAAGGTGAAGTGAACAATATGTGTGACACTATATCTGCACCAAACAAAATTACAAAAATAGAGTAGTCATGTTTTTTTCTATAGGTTTCAAACAAACAGGTTTCAGTTTGCATGGTGCCACTAGTGGTGCAAAAATCTCACTTCATTTTTATATGACACTACTATAGTGTTTAATTAAAGTGTTTAATCTGTCATGCCAACATGGGTTCTGTAGTTAGAGTGAGAGAGAGAGTGAGTGAGTGAGTGAGTGAGTGAGTGTGTGTGTGAGAAAGTAAGGGAAAGGTCAGCTGGGATCGAAAAATCTCACTTCATTTTTATATGACACTACTATAGTGTTTAATTAAAGTGTTTAATCTGTCATGCCAACATGGGTTCTGTAGTTAGAGTGAGAGAGAGAGTGAGTGAGTGAGTGAGTGTGTGTGTGAGAAAGTAAGGGAAAGGTCAGCTGGGATCTGTGTTCTCATCCCTCTATGGGTTACACTGTCAACACTTGACATGTGTTGTTCACACATACTTGAGAACCTCTGGAAAGCCTGTAGAAAGAGGGTTAAGTGGACTAGTCTTGTTAATTTCAATGTAATGTTAATTTATAGCGAAGTACAAATAAATGGAATGTATTATCTCAGCAGACGAGGATGTAACCACATATTTAAGATCAGGAAGGCCAAATGTAATAATTCAAGAACAAACCACAGAAAAATACATATCGGTCAACCACTATCCTGAGTACTGGATGGGAACATACTAAGTTAGAGTTAAAATCCCATGTTTTGTTCAGCTTTGGGGATTTTCAAGGGTAACTCTTTTAGAAAAATGTCTGGTCCGCCTGCGCTCTTGTGATAGAATGAGTAAAGAACAGTGTACTGTATGGGGCTTTTCTCCTGGGGGTGGAGGAGAGGAGAGGGGCACACTTTCAAAGAGTCCAATACAGACATCTGCAATCTGTCGCTTCAAGCAAATTTACCCCCTCGACCTTCTTTTCAAGCAGGAACCACTGCCAATGAGGAGGAAGAAAACCCAATCATGAATTCTAAGCGCTTGGCAGCCACTACATTCAGCATCTCCCTGTGTCTTTTGTGCTTGGTCTCAAAAAGGTTTCTTTTTTCTTCCCTCTTTCAAGCTTAAAGGCCTTCCCTCTCTTTTCTGTCCATCTGAGCGAGAGAACTAGAGGAGTCATGGGTGCGGTAATGAACTGCATGACAAAACTGTCATTAACATTTCCCATGAATGCGCTCCCTGACGGAATTAAGATCTCAGGTCGCGGATCTCCACATCCATTCTCCCTGGCTGGAATACATAGTGGGCTGCAGAAGCTATAATGTGCAGTCTTTTTGTTTTTGGAAACAAATTGTAGAAACAGCCATACTAGCTCATTCATTATTATAAAATAGAAATATTAGACTAATCATTTACTCACTTGACTTTCATTATTCTGTGGAACAGAAAAGGTGAGTTTTTGAGGTATATCATATAATGAAAGTGAATAACGACTGAGGCTGACGAGCTCTAAAATGACACACACACAAAAAACACAATTTAAAAAATCCTATGACTCATGTACTATATTCCAATCCTGTGTCCGAATATGCCTACTTGCCAACTAGGCAAAGAAAAAAAACAGTATGTGAAAGGAGTTGTATGTCGGAATTCATAGTATTTAAAACAGTAAGAAAAAAGGTTCCAGATCTACTACTTCCTCAGAGATTTTGAAGTGTGCATCTGATCCCATGTCCCATGTGGCCACAGGAGAAGATGGCATTAAAGTGATGCAATTTACACTGTAAGTCATGACAACATGGTGGATGTAGTATGTCCAGATTTCATTTATGCTATATAGAACATACTTTTTTAACAGTAGCAAAGTAAGTTCTTCAACAAATGTAATACCTACTCAGTATGTGATTTCGGAAGCAGCTCAAGCATTCTAAAGACATACAAGATTTTAGTGAGGAACAGACCAAAAATCCGTATTCACCCCACTGTTCACAAGAGATGTAGTGGTGCCTGATTCTTTTGAGACAGATTTTTTTATTTAATCCACTGATCCAGTTCACAAAAACTGTTTTAATGATTCGTTCACAGATCAACGTGATCTGATTCTCAAGTTCAACTCACTGATTCAAAGATTGTCAGTGACAACGATCATTTTATAGCATGACTTCAAAAGACTTATGGACCACTTTTATGATACGTTTATGACTGAAAGCTTTAGTCATCATGCATTTATTGAAATATCTTTAGTGTTCTAAAGAAGAAAATAAGTCATACAGGTTTGGAGCAACATGCGGGTGAGTAAATAATGACAGTTTTCATTTTTAAACACACATATGCTGAAATATATAGAAGAACTTAATTCATGTCCAAGTTCAAGTTAGATGCAAACAAGCTTCACTCAAAACCAACTGTAAGGTACTGTCATTCTTTGTAAACATTGCACAAAAAAACTCTATGTCAAAGTCTTGATTAAAATCTCCATTCACTCTAAGGCTCAGATAGTAGCGGGCACACCATTGGACCACAATGCCAATGTGCACCAGACCTTGGCAATGAAGCCTCATGGGATTGTCCTTGAATGTCCCACAGGCTGTCATGGAGACAGACATGTAGGTATTTACAGCCCGCTTTCTCTTGCCTCCTGTCCCATCTCCTGCTGTCCAGTCTGGGAGTGGGGGTGGATAGTCAAGGCTTTTGTGGTCTGCATTTTGGGTTTATTTTCCCCTCATTGCTGCTGTCTGTGATGTGAATCTCATTTGGTGGTTTATGGAGATTGACCAGGTAGGAGGTGCACGGGTTTGTTGGGCTCTTTACCGGGTCCATCTGGACAGGTCTCCAGCCCAATAAAGCATCAAAAGCAGCTTGATATAAATCCACCTTGAGGTACCCTGGTCTGCAGCAAGTGTGTGGCTAGCATGCCATTACTATGTCCAAGTGAACATTTACTTTAAGCATGCTGCATGGTTAAAACTAGAGTCAAATGCAAGTTTTAACACACCAGAGTACCAAAATAAACTAACATGCATGAACAGGCAAATTAAGTATCCCAACTCTCTGAAGTGGCATGATTTTTGTTCCTCCCAGTTGGTGCCAAGAAGTCACAATAATAAAGATGTAAAACCTCAGAGTAAAACAGGTTCACCCAAGATCAACATGTTTCAACATGCAATCTCTTGCCTCCTGTCCCATCTCCTGCTGTCCAGTCTGGGAGTGGGGGTGGATAGTCAAGGCTTTTGTGGTCTGCATTTTGGGTTTATTTTCCCCTCATTGCTGCTGTCTGTGATGTGAATCTCATTTGGTGGTTTATGGAGATTGACCAGGTAGGAGGTGCACGGGTTTGTTGGGCTCTTTACCGGGTCCATCTGGACAGGTCTCCAGCCCAATAAAGCATCAAAAGCAGCTTGATATAAATCCACCTTGAGGTACCCTGGTCTGCAGCAAGTGTGTGGCTAGCATGCCATTACTATGTCCAAGTGAACATTTACTTTAAGCATGCTGCATGGTTAAAACTAGAGTCAAATGCAAGTTTTAACACACCATAGTACCAAAATAAACTAACATGCATGAACAGGCAAATTAAGTATCCCAACTCTCTGAAGTGGCATGATTTTTGTTCCTCCCAGTTGGTGCCAAGAAGTCACAATAATAAAGATGTAAAACCTCAGAGTAAAACAGGTTCAACCAAGATCAACATGTTTCAACATGCAATCTATGTGAACTTAAATGCTCCATCAACATCATATATCGGTGCTATAAGAATCATCAGTTTAGATGTGAAGAACAGACATCAGTTTACTGGCACATTCATTTGAGGTGTGAAGAACATGTGTCACGTTGAGTAATATAAAGCATATAAAACATGAATATGAATGCAGCATATACGAGATGGCAATAAATCTGTCTAGGTTCAGTAGTTCAACCATAGTGTAATCTGCCATCCTGAAGTTTTATAGACTTACGTTTCTTTATTGTCCTTCATTTAAAATCCAGTAAGGACAATATACAAAACTGTAAGACCTAAGCTGTATTTCAAAGCAACATATGGATCACTGGGGTAAAATTTGCCTCTACAGTGTGAAGTCTATCAATGCACACCTTGAGAATGTTCTCTGTCTGAACATGACGAAGAAAGACTCCCAGAGCGGAACTATAAACTCAGTAAAGCTCAACCAAGAAGAGCACTGGAGTTTACGAGAGAGCTGGAAGAAACTTCACTGAGCAAAGTAGAATAAAGTGGGTCATCAACGGCACCCTGACAACTACCAAGTACCGACACCATCTCCACCACAATGGTGATCAATTGCTACCATATTTTTGATGGTACCTCTACATGATGTTCCTGCAACAAACATTCACAGGATTCTGAAGATCGAAGGGCTTGATCTTCTGAGCTGCCCTGCAACAGCTGAGACTGGCTGGAATTGGAATGACATGCTGTATGCAGAAAGAGATCTACAACTGATCCTAAAGCAACAGGCATGCCCACACCTGTTTTTAACAGTCACACCACTGCAACCAGCTGAGACTTGCCCCCCACAAACAGGCACAAATAAAAATCTCTCAGTGTTGACATGAGATATTGTAAGTTCTGTGATGGTGAAAGAAAAATAAAATTGTGTAATTACTTCATGACTGTGAACACTAACACACAGACCAGTCAAACAGGACAGACACTTGTATCATCAATTAGCAGGAAGATATTATACGTGTTTGTCTTTCTTTGATAGGTGCTCTTAATATGAAGTCCACATTCATGGTGTGAAGTCTACCGAAGCATTGTGATCTCATTAATAATCACACATAGTGTGTATTCGTAAATTGTGTTTAATACTTTTAAATGCATGTGCACAGACAGTGAAACATTCATTTTTAACACTGAAAACATCTAAAACATGTATACTATATGGATGAACAATTTTTGAAATGTACAAATGTTTGCAAATCCTTTCAGGTTCATTGAATATTGAATTCATGGTAATCACAGGTTGACTGGAACGAAAAGAGAGTGAGTAAATGATAACAAAATTTCAAAGTTGGGTTAACCCTCCCTTTAATATTGACCAGCAGTTTTAGATGCATCACATTAAGTGTGTGTGATCATACATGCACAAAACCCTGAATACAGGAATGTGTCTTCCAACTCTCCTGGTTAATAAAGACAGCTGCTCATTATGTCACACCTGAGGTTTGTTAATGCATGTGGCAAGTGCAAGATATAAACCACCAAGACTTACCAGCTATTACCATTATTACCACTGTGAGAATAATGACTATAGTAACTGAATGGAAGAAAAAAAAAGAAACCAATTCTCCCTCTTCTTCTTCTCTCTCTCTCGTGTGCACACAAGCCCTTAAAATATTTCTCTGAAAAGGCTTTGCGGTGATTAAAACCCCTTTTCCTCTGGGTCCCCCAAGTTGAAGATAAAGGTGCATTCTGGGAACAATGATCTAGTGGAATGTAGCCCTAAACCCCTGCATGCTCCACTCTCTCCTCTAATAGAGAAAAGAGCTCCCAAAGACGCTTTTGATGTCCAGTCTTATGCAGACAAACAGCTGCACAGCTCTTATGAAAGCCTTTTGCTTTCGCTAAAAGACAGAGTCTGCAAGGAACGCTCACGGAAAGATGAATACGGGCCTGAATTGCTTCATAAATAAAGAGGAAAAAGAAATCGGCGCTTGCATGTAAGCCTAGTTGCCCAGAACATGGATAAAGCATACAGCCATAAAGAGTGTGAGAAATCAATTTGCTTTCTAAGAAGCACTTCGTAAACAGGAACATTGTGCACATTTTGCAGCGCTGGTGGTGGCATAGACGTTTCTTTTGTAAATCGAACCGCCTTAGTATACAATAGCTGAAGGGGGGGGAAACAGCATGAATTCAATCCATTGATTTTGGTTTAGGCCTAATGCAGGGGTGGCGAACTCCGGTCCTGGAGAGCCGCAGCCCTGCAGAGTTCAGCTCCAACCCTAATTAAAACTCACCTGCCTGTAGCTTCCTAGTAACCGTTCAGACCGTGATTAGCTTGCTCAGGTGTGTTTGATTAGGGTTGAAGCAAAACTCTGCAGGGCTGCGGCTCTCCAGGAACGACGTTCGCCACCACTGGCCTAATGTGTTGATGCAGCAGAATAAAACCATGTTTAGGTGTCACAGGAGCTCTGTGTTTAGTTTTCATTCCCCCTCACTCCTACCGCTTCACTGTCGGCCCCTTCTATGACCTCCTATTCCTCTGCGGCCCTTGAGTCGGTTACATAACTTATTTCCACTGACCTGCCCTCTTCTTTTCCTGTGCACACACACACACACACACACACACACACACACACACACACATGCATCACTCTAACATATTTCTTCTAGATAATTCAGCTGGAGATTAGAGAGGCTCTGGGTCAAACCCTCCCCTGCCTGGATTGCACATGTGGGTCTTTTCAGAGGTCTGGACTTCAACTTTTTCCTCCTTGGTGTCCTGCACTCACAGTCTCAAGCCTGCAAACCTCCCTACGCCTGCCTCTATTTTAAAGCCTGTCCGTTTAATGCATTACAGTGTGAAGAATGAACTCTTGAAAATAAAGACAAAGATCGGTGCAGAAGAACAAACAGAAAATGATAGAAAGCTTTATATATTCAACGGTTCGACATTGATGGGGGCCATAAACTTTTTTGGATGATGAAAAGGGAAGTCCAGATGGGTAACCTCTGAGCACCTTTAGATTGTTTATTGTGCCTGATTTAGCATAGTCTATAAACACAATATGCATCTAACTACTTATTAAGATTAAGATTTGTTATTATGATTGATACCTTACCCTTACCTATGTGGTGTTCTCTGATGTCCACTGAAGGATCTCAAGAGGGGAGAATGCATCACAGGCCGGTTATTAAATCCCATTTTGAAATAATATTTATGAGAGGAGGCGTTTATATGGCATATGACATCAGAGGCAGAGGAGGGAGTTGGGTCAGGGGAGAGGAGATCTTTCTGAGATGGAATGCATCTGGAGAGAATATTATCCAGCCCTTGTCTTCTTGCCACATCCATATATGTAAAAATACAGATGTGAGCACATAAATTTAGCCACACTTTGCTTCTGTATTTCTCTGAAGTTCACCTAATTTATTCTGATCCCATGCTTTTTGATTAGTGGCTGGCAGGTATGCATACACATTTTCTGATTTGATTCCAATTCTCAAGCTCTCAATTTGAGTCTAATTTAAATTCAGTATGATTCCAATTCATTTGGTTACTTTTCATTTACAGCTGGTTACATTACAAACATTTTACATTATAAAGCTGCATCTGCTTTATTTATGAATCAACATTCTAATTAAGGATGTCTCCAGAGGGAAGTTATGTCAGATTTAGCTCACTCAGAGACACACACACACACAGTGCTGTTTATATATAAAATATTTCATTTATCAATCATGTGATATATTAAAATATTCCATCACTGGGAAATAATTATAACTATATAGTAATTTGGTAACCGCTCTGACGTATTCAGTGAATGATTTGTCAGATTCATTAAAACAGTTCAGTTCATGATTCGTTTTTAATTAATCATTGAATGGGCCGGATCAAAAGAGTCATTTGTTTGTAAATTGTGACTACACTTATTGTGTGCAGTCTGCGTGGACAGCTCAATAGAAAGACATGTTTTAATTTTCATTATTTTGCAGTAAAGGCATTCAATTCAAACAGCAAACTTGGGTAAATGTGAGATAGTAATCAAATGGAAAAGTCAATATATTTACCCAATACTGTGTGATATATTTTCGTGTTTATATACATTCAGCATTATTGCAAATCTTGTCATGCAAAAGTATCTGTCAAAGATACTGTTGAAATATTTATTTAATGATACCAAACCATAACATCTTAGATTGAATAGGAAAACCATCAGCAGAATCATTCTTCACTGCAGCTGTCCATATGTCCTTCATCACTATGGCTCGGACCAAAAATAACTCTAGATTTGCAAAAGCTGAAAGTCAGAGAGAGATCTCCACAGATGGTACAAGTTAGCACGGTTTACAATATTCTATTACCCCCACACAACTTCTCTCCAAACAAGTCAGACTGATTTTTCATGGAGAAGATTATGAGTAACTCACTCAGTATGTACTTTATTTATAAACCCAAGGGAGCCATCTTATGGAAACTATTTTCCAACGTGTGCTTTGCCAGTTCTTTGGCACAGAGCCTGGGCATAAAAGAGAAATTCCCTTTTTATGCTGATCTGTCATCAGGTTTGTTATGTCTGCTGTAATTATTAAGGTCTGGATTTGGATTCATAAAAATCATAAAATTCATTTTTGAGATTTCAAATGTGAGATTTCTGACTTTTGTGATCATTTTAGTTCTACATTTGAGACAAACTTGGTACTTAAATGAAACATTAACTAAATAAAAACATCAAACATGCACTGTAAAAAAAATATTGTGATTTTAACAATAAAAAACTGTAAAAATGCTACAGTAAAAGCCTGTTAATTGGTTAACAGTTTCCCTACTATATATGGTGAATAACTGTAATTTAATGTAATTTTACTGTAAACACTTTCAAAAGTGAAAACACCTGTTTTTGGTGATTGTACAGTAAATGTATTACAATGGAACAAAACAGGTATTAGTAATTTAATAGGTTGGTATATTAACATTATATCAATTATTTAAATACTTTTTTACTGTGAATTTAAGTTAAGTCTGTAAAATCTAAAATGTTGCTACCATATTTTTTACAGTACAGTTCTGGCAACCACAGCTCCCGGTAAAATTTTTTTTACAGTGTGTAAACATGGTCCATGAAAAAGCTACTTCAGAGTGATAACAACAACTTCCAAACAGTTCTCACACCACACCCTCTCAATGGCTACAATAGCTGTTTTCTTGAATGCACTTTTTTGAGCACAGCCACTGTTTTCATATTGGCCTATCTGTGTCAGGTTGAACGATTAGCTTAACCCTTCATGTTATTCAAACAGAAGATGGGGTTACCCAGGGCTGGCGTACCCATGAGAATCAAAATCAGGTGTGACAAGTTAATTCTTTGTCGTCTAATTTTTTATCTTAAAATCTATTTTATACACCATCATTTTTGTTTCTATAACGTGTAAATATATCCCCTATCGTATTCTACAACAAAAACAATCAGAGTGCCTTGTTATCACTAGTTTTATTTTGATTTCCTGAGTCCGCTATTAGCAAATAGCCCGCTAGCATCGCCAGCGTGGTTGCCGCTAATCTCGCTTACATTACTAATACTCTATTCACACACATGACCATTGTTTTACTCACTGTTACTTGCTTTAATGGCGGATGAGTGTCTACCTTTGAGTGCAGGTGAGGACACGTTCAAGCTGCATTCGGTGCAGCTCGAGCTGGAGGCCGTGGAGAAGCAGATCCGCAACCTGGTGGAGAGGCAGACCCAGCTGAGAGAGTGGAGAGCCGCGCTGGAATCATCCCGGGATGACGCTCACAAGTCAGAGGTAAGTATACAGCGCGCTGCTAATTCTCCTTATCGTGAAAAGCGCTGTACAAATAAACTTGACTTGACTTGACTTGACTCATAATTGTCTGCTGAATCCTGCTGATTATGGTACAAATTCACCACCCTTTCAGTACAAAAGACTAGGCTTCAAATTTCTAGTCAATTTCCTATAAAAATGCTAAGGAAAAGATTAACATTATCAAGTCAAATTTGACATCATCGTGATCATACTATTTTGATGATGAATTGAATGGAACCGTTATGACTAAATGCCAATGACTCCAGCCATGTGGATGAGTAACTTGATTACAAACATAGCAATCCAGTGCAAGAGGGGAAATCCAACATTTTGAATATGGTTTGGGCTGACAGAGCATCTGTAAATAGAGTTCCCGTCCGGCCACAAACTGCCTATCTCTGCCAAGTGCACATTCGAGTCTCACACGCAGGTTGCTATGGCTTATGGCTTATGGCTGCACAAGCCTGCGGTCTCAACAGAGGCTCATAAAACAAGTTAAAGATGAAGTGACAGGGTAAAACCTAATGTCTGTCTAGACCCTGCACCTAGCCTGAGCTTTATTTAACTCCCTACAATTGGTGGCGAACAGTCGCTTATGTGTTTTGCCTGATCAAGATGTTACTCAATATGTGGACACAATACATTTTTGTTACATTATTTGTGTATTTGTGTTGTTGTTGTTGTTTTTGTGTGTGTGTGTGTAATGCAATTACAAATTGCATTGTGTAAATGGTAACATTACCCTTGGATAGGTTTGATGAGTTTTGCGTGAGGCACTAGCCAACCACATATGCACATCAGTCATCTGACCTTGATCAGGAAAGACCACATTGTCCAAGAGAAATACAACAAAAGATAAGAGTCTTTATAAATCCTGGCAATCAGTTTTGTGGGCAACATATACCAGCCATGCAAATGATGATTTATGCATGTAAAGAATGTGAAATGGGTCGAAAAAGACAGCAAATCAATATAGGTCTCTACAATAAGGAATTTTAGCAGTAGTTCTGATACTTGACCTGACAACATTTTCATTTTCAGAATTATATTTTTGGGTCACACTTTAGTTTGGGGACCAATTCTCAATATTAACTAATTATTAACTATGACTTTTGCCTCAATAAACTCCTAATTTGCTGCTTATTAATAATTATTATACTACGGGGCTGTTTAATGCTTAAATCTGATTGGTTGATGAACGTTCTAAGTTCGGCAATTATTTTCAGGGAAACGCACAGCTAAAGTAGTTCCAGGCAGGTCTTGACCACATTACATGTCCATATAACTACACCAAATTATTTCAGTTATTTCAGCAAAATAACCAAAACCAGTAATGATACTGACCAAGCAAATAAACATAGTAAACAATAATATAAAAACTAGAAATGATTTCCATGTTTTTGTCAAAAAATTATGTTTTATGCACATACTTTCTTTCTCCTGCTCTCTCTCCCACTCAACTACTTGCATACTGTACAATACAAACACACACTCACACAGAAACGTTGTCAGCGCTGCTCTGATGATTTTATCAGTAAAATAATTTAGCAACTTAAAAGCTAAATGGCATTTTTAACTAACGAGGTAATAATGGCACTGTTCTTGAATCAGATGAATTGAATGATGAAAAATACAATGACATTCGATGCAAAACTTTACTGACTGGTTAGCCATTTTCCGCATATTCTAACTGATGCTTTCAAGACTATTACAAGTCTTTTTTTGAAAACCTCAGCAACAAATCAGCAAAATTTGCAATACCAGTGTAAAATTACCAATTGTTTAAAGTGCCCCTATTATGCCATTTCCAATATTGCCTTTCATGCAGTGTATAATGTAGCTGTATGTGAATGCAAATGATCTGCAAAGTTGTAAAGCTGAAAGTGCACAATAAATAAAGTTATTGACTCCCAAAATAAAGAATCGACTCTGAACAGCTGAAATGAGTCGTTAGTAATTCGAATCCCACTTCCGTGACGGCTACACGTCACGGGGTAACACATTTGCATAATGCACGCCCATGTTCTACGTTGCAGGCCGCGAACAACTTGACCCCCACCCACAAACACGTCATTCTACTGACGACTAATCTCGGGGAGTTCAACGCGGGATTCACAAAAGGCTTACTGTTGAAAGATGGATCAGTATCCTGTTTATTTGGACCAGCTGCTCCAGTTTGATAAATAATAGATGTTTATATTTTCTATAGAGCGTTCAAAATATAGAACTATTGAAATAGGCGTATCGTTTCCGAAACGCGCTGTACGGCGTAGACCAATCACAACAGACTAGGCCATCTGAACAATCAGAGCATGGCAAGCTCACCGAAAGGAGGGGTTTAGAGAGACTGAATCTTTGAGTTGCTTCGAACGAATCGTTTGAGAATCGTTGGAAAATGAGGTGATATTTAATGCATATTTTGACCTTGCATGCATGTAATCCTATTGTAGAAGATTACCAAAACAATATTAGGAACCGTAAAAATGGCATAATAGGGGCACTTTAAATTAACATGGCTTAAAATGACTGTATTAGATCAATGAATGTTACATTTTCAGTGTCAATGCAGCACTGTTCCTAAAGAGCAAGAACCAGTCTCATCAACTGGCTTGAAATTCTCCTAAACTGGGCTGTGGCCAGCAGGCTTCCATCCTTATTGTTGAGCCCTGCTCAGTATGTTCTTGTACAAACCACTCAGGTCATTCTGTCCCAGGTCATTTGTTACAATTTAAAGAGTCACTCAACTTGGCCTCTAATACACAAGAAATAGTCCTACTGCTGGTGCACACACATACTAACTCCTAAAACACATGGACACAGATACACACACACAGCTGAAGCATCAACACACAAAGAGAGCCTCTTAGATGGAGCAGCGCGGCTTCCACAAAGCGCTCAGAACAGTGCTACGATTCATCTTCTTATCGCTATCCAGAAGCCTGTGAATGGGTTGCTTTAGAGGAGTGGGGACTCTGGGAATCTGACTCGCTGCTGTTTATCTCTGGGGCTGGGGGTAGTGGCACAGGCACACTGAACAATGTGGGCCAGGCAGGAAGGGGGTCAGGAGCAGGATCCGGGCACATTGGGGAAGCTGGTGTGCTGGGGTTGACAGCTGCAGATGACGCTGAGTGATGTAACCCCAGTGGGCTGCAGATGTTGAAGAACACAGGAAACTGCTCTAAGAGCGGTGTCACTGACCCTTTCTCCAGTGCCCCCTGCCCTCTCCAGGTGGACAGACCTAGAGTCCTGCTGAGCAACCAGCACTAGCATAGCCAATGGCAACAGTGTCACTTCCCCTTCCAGGACTCATCCCTCAATGCTGGAAAGGATTTAGGAAACTAGCTATAGCAAAGCACTGGTGTAAGACCATCAACACAGATGAACACTATCCCCCACTCCAGAACATTTTATGTTAGCCTTCCAAAGAGGTGACGTTCATCTTTTGACAAAGTTGTGGAAAGATGGCAGAGATACAGAGGTAAAAGGAGAGTTTGGAGCTGAGAAGGGTCCTTCCTGTTTCTGAAGGAGATGAACAGCGGGGGGTCCAGGGGGGGGGGGGGGGGGGGGGGGGGGGGGGGCGGGCGGGTCCAGGAGTGGTCATTGAGATAAGATGTCAGGAAGCAGCAGAGAGTGAAAGACTTAAGACTAGGGCACATTTAATCAAAATAAAACAGAACTCATGATATGGCTTTGTGCAATTATTATAGTTTATTAATAGCTTATTATATGCTAGTGTATTTTATTTAGTAATAATAATAATAATAATAATTATTATTATTATTATTATGATTAAGACTTAAATCTTTACATATTTTATGTATTTTTTAGTTATATTGTAGCACTAATTAATTAATTGTTAAAACTGTTCATTAAAAAAATGGTCTGATCTAAATTTTGTCCATTTCAAGCATTTAATTATTTTCTTGTTATGGCTGATAACCATTATGTCACGATCGCTACTGTGAGGAGCATGGAGCGAGGAACGAGGAGACGAGGAGTAGACTTCAAACAATCAGACTTTAATACTATCAATCGAACCAGGAACACACACGTAGCGGGGAAAGACGAACATTCAATACCAGACAAACCCAGAAAGCAAAGGCATAAACTTAAATACAGGGGATGATTGGGGAAACACAGGTGCATGGGATCATAATCAAAATAATAGACTGAACGAGGACAGGAACATGACCAAATAAGGGAAAACAGGAACAGAAACAGGGGCAAAACAGGTCCATGATCCTGACATATCGCCCCCCCTCCCGGAAGGCGCGTCCTCGCGCCGTAGAAACAACATGGGGCTGGGAGGATGGGAACTAAGGAGGAGGTTCCGGGGGAGGATGGACACCCGGGAAGGGGTCGTCAGTGGAGCCGATGGAGGGAGGAGCCATGGAGGAGGAAGGGCCAACGACTCCAGGGGGCCAACCAACGGCGGCGGAGCAGGTGGCGGAGGAGCCCGAGGCGGAGAAGGAGATCCGATGAGCCAGGGCGACGGGGAGGATCCGGAGGGCCAAGGCGGAGCAGATGGCGTCAGTGACTGATGCGGAGGCGTGGATCCGAAAGGCCGTGGTGGAGCCGGATGATATAAGTAAATTTAGGCACCACAGCATTACAAAATAATACACTACAAAACGATACAAAACAATACAATAAATTCTACAGTAATACAAACGTATCGACCAATAACTGATATGGTGATATATCATGCATGCCTAGTTCGCCTCACTAAAAAAGGATGTGATTGTCCCAATAGGCTATCACACGGAACACCCTTTAACTCTTCAATTTAACTCTGCTCAGGTTATCTGAGTGCTCTCACAGTCAGGCAAAATATTTAGAAAAGGTCAGCTCTGATCTGAGAAAGACTGTCAAACTACCCATTTCATTGACAGGCTGCATTATGCTACATTAGGCTGAAGGTATTTGAGGGTGCAACTTCTCCACTGAGCTTCTAACACCTGCATTTTACAGCCAATAAAGAGTTTCCTCGTTAGCTCTTGTGGCATCTATACATTTAACAGATGGGTTCAACATATGCAGCTTTGCCAAGGAGCACAGCTATAAGTCTTAAAGAGATAGTTCACCCAAAAATTAACATTCTGTCATCATTTAATCACCCTTAAATTCTTTCAAACCTGTATGACTTACTTTCTTGGATGGAACACAAAATAAGTTATTCTGAAGAATTTTGATAGCCAAAGAGTTTTTTTCAATGAAATGAAATGAAATGAAATAATGAAATCAAATGAAATAATGAAATGAAAATACTGAGATATTTATCAAAATTCTCAAAATATCTTGTTTTACATTCCATAGAAGAAAGAAAGTCATACAGGTTTGGAACAACATAAAGGTGTGTGTCAGAAATCAACACATTAACAAAAATTATCAAAAGTACACAATTGTAAGAACATTCGTTGTTTGAACAGAAAGAAAGAAATGTTCCTTTTGGTTTTATAAAAGTAAGTATCTGCTAATTTCAAAGGTTATAATAATGTAAGTGGTTTTGTCTAAGGCTTTTATTGTAAAGCCAGAATTGTGTGAAGTTTCAATAATTTCCAGATGTAGGTGGCTTTTTAAAAGTAGTGCTGGGCTGGCATTGCTCATACAATAAGTGTTTTATGGGGGTGGTGGTAGAAACCTCTATCAAATCAATCACTATACAATCAGATTCAAAGTCAAACTAAAGCCACTCTTATGTTTCTTTTTTTTCTTCTTTTTTTTAATCTTCATCGGATCTCCTGGGGCCTCGTTTATAAAATGTAGCATAGAACATGTCCTGCATTTGAGATGATTTCTCAATTGTGCTTATGTGTGATTCAGAGAAATGAACATACGCACACGCACATACACACACACACACACACACACACAAACGTGTACCCCTCTTTTCTAAATCCAATCTATAAATAACAAATTATCTTGAAAGTGTAGCTGAATGGTCTCAGATCTCTACCTTGTAAACACCCCCTAATTAAGGTTATTAACATTTAAAAGAGCACCAGCCAACGTCCAAATCCTTTACTTGCGAATGGCAAGTGACAAGAATTGTTCAGATTTCCAGATACATGCCGTACTCCGAAACTGCCTCATGAAAAGATTTGTAGGCCTGCTTACACCCAAAGTCACTAAGCACTTTTTCCACTTATAAATCTGAATGTTGACTTGGATTCTAGTGTACACACACTTTTATAAATGAGGCCCCCACTGTCTTAAGAAGCCTTTTAGGTGAGATGTTTCACAGAGCTTATGCTCCAATTAAGCATGATTAAGCTATACATATAACTTAAGGACAAAAGACACTCAGCGAGCATTTACATGTGAAGTGTCCAAACAAGTACACAGCTAGACTTAGCTAAAATAGGGAGAAAATAATGACAATGGAGTCAAATCTTAATTCAATTTAGCTTACTATTTTCATATTTCCCTATATTAATATGATACCATTAACAACAACACAGCTTATGATATTTACAATTATGAATTTGGCAGACGTCTTTATCCAAAGTGACTTACAACGCATTTAAGGTACACATTTTAAAAGTTGCATGCATTCTGGAAATCTAGCTCATAATATTAGCGTTGCTAACATCATGATCTAATGTTTAAACTGTAAGGCAAAACAATAAACAACTATAATCTGTTAAACTATAATCAGAATTAATATATCTGAAGTGTATGCTTTTCTGTGAATTAATATCTGTATTGTAGTATAGTACAATTTACTAGTGTTGGTGTCGTAAAGTACAGTGTAAGTACACATTACAGTATAGTATAGTACAGTAAAGTGGTGTAGTGTAGTCAGTTTCACTTTGGTCCCTTTAACACATTCTACTGACTATACTGTAAGTAAAGTTGCACCTACATATCTACTAACTCTCATTAAAGTATTTGTAAAGTATAAGTAGACTGGTAGGGCTAGGGTTAGAATAAGTTGATGTACTTGTAAAGTTACTTATAGTCAGTAGAATGTCTGTTGGGAGACCATGACAATAAAGAGTTAGCAGATATTAAGCAAACAGTCTACTAATAATCTGATGAGAGTTAGTAGACATGAAGGTGCAACATTACTTATTGTCAACAGAATGTTCAAAAGGGACCATCAAAATAAAGTGTTACCATGTAGTCTCAATAGGTGCTGGAAACACAAAAGTCATGGATTCAATTCTCAGCACACATACTGACAAAAACATTTTTTTTTAATAGAATTTAGGTTGCTTTGGATAAAACTGTCTGCCATATGATCGAAGGTAGTAACAACAGAGTCAGTTCACTATGATGGTTTTGTCCAGTCCACTTAAAAAGGAAACTTGATAACACAGTGATGATATCTTAGATACATAAAGGAATGCAGCAGCTGATCCTTATGATAACCATAAGAAGCAAGGAATATGTTTCTGTGCTGCTCTTCCTATCTTGGGTGAGACTCTGACCCTGCATTGGCAGGAGAGCGCTGCTGTGTTTGTCGGAGTCAGCTGGCCGTCCAGCACCACGCTCTCAGATAACACACGACTCCGGAACGTTCCACAGCAGGATGCCTGCTTTGTTGAGTTTATAGTGATTACCGGGACGATTAGAAGACCCATGTGGGCAGTGGACACAGAGTGTGAGGCTCTGAAATGCCTTTGGCTGCTTTATTATGTTCATTTGGAGGGACAGTTCTACCTCACCCCACCAGCCGACAGCACCAGGCAGCCATCACAGCCAGGCCCCCTCACCGATGCACAGATTGAACTGATTTCTTTGAAGGCACAAAGCAAAAAAAGTCTACAGCAGTGTTTAAGAAAAACAGTAAACTTAGACCTTCACATACAAAATGATTATTATTATTTGCATGCCATATGGCACAACTTGCTGAAAAAACAACTTCTGTTTTTCTTGCCTGTAAGTCCTGTGACATGAGACCACCCCCTAGTGGATGGAGGTGCTGTGTTGACATTAGTGAAGCTTGCTATCTTACTGAGGGCAGATACCTGAGCCCAGTTATTGTGGGTTAATGAATACCACATAATCACATTCATTGGCCTATTTCTCATTAATCCAACCTCTCTGTTCAAAAATAAATAATCCTCCTGAGCTTTTATTATAGCAAGCTCTCCGGGCATTTTATCTGAAGTGCGAGGAGTGTAGCGTAACTCCTTAAATATTTGGAAAGCTTACTTTACCCTGGACTTGGCTCAAGCCTCCTTCTTTCATTTCTCTTCAAATATTTATCTGCTGTCCAGCAGCTATAGCCAGCGAGATCGGCTGTGCCTTAACTGTAGCTCACAGAGGAACTACAACCCAAAATTCTAGAAAAGTTGGAACATTTTGTAAAATGCAATAAAATCAAGAATCAGTGATTTGTTAATGCTCTTTAACTTTTATTTAACTGACAAAAGTACAAAGAAAAGATTTCCAAAGTTTTCACTGACCAACTTAAATGTATTTTGTAAATATAAACAAATTTTGATTTTGATGGCTGCAACGCACTCCAAAAAAGTTGGAACAGAGGCAAAATAAAAGTGAAAAGGTTACAGAATATACATGTTAAACTGTTTTGAAAAAGTTCACAGTAAGAAGGTGAATTGGTAATAGGTGAGGGTATCATGTTTGGGTATAAAAGGAGCATCTCAGTCTTTGCAAGCAAAGCTGGATCATGGCTCATCACTTTGTGACAAATTTCATGAGAGAAGTGTCAAGAAAATCAAAAATCCCATTTCTCAATGCAAAATTGCAAAAACATGCATACATAATATTGTGCAAAGATTAAGAGAATCCAAAGAAATCTCAGTCTGTGTAGGGCAAGGCAGGAAACCTCAGTTGAATGTGCATGACCTTTGAGCCCTCAGATGGCAATGCATAAGAAACCGTCATGCTGCGGTGTTAAATATAGCCACATGGGCTCAGGAGTACTTTGGTAAACCCCTGTCACTTAACACAGTCTGCCGCCGCATCAATAAATGCAACTTGAATCTCTGTTACTCTAGGAGAAAGCTATACATCAATTCTATGCAGTGATACCGCTGGGTTCTCTGGGCCAGAGCTCATCTCAGATAGTGAAAAACACAGTGGAAATGTGTACTGTGCTCAGATGAGTCTACATTTCAACTTGTTTCTGGGAAAAATGGACATAGAGTTCTCAGTCCCAAAGACCAAAGGGACCATCTAGACTTTCATCAGCGATAGATACAAAAGCAAACATCTGTCATGGTATGGGGGTGCAGCAGAGAAAACGGCATCGGTGACTGCAATATGTGACTGGAATCATTTTTTTTCTTTGTACTTTAGTCAATTAAATAACGGTTAAAGAGAATGAACAAATAACATATTCTTGATTTTGTGGCATTTCACAAATGTCCCAACTCTTCTGGAATTGGGGTTGTATGTGTCTCTCGTGATCTGCCATGAATCAAATGTTCTCATTCTGAGATACACACATTCATACTTATACACTACCGTTCACACGTTTAGGGTCAATAAGATTTTTATGTTTTTGAAAGAAGTCTCTTTTCTTATGCTCACCAAGGCTGCATTTATTTGATTAAAACTAGCATCAGAACAGTAATATTGTGAAATATTATCACAATTTGAATGGATTTCTATTCAAATGTAGTTTAAAATGTAGTTTATTTTGGACATGGCAACGCTGAATTTACAGCAGTCATTCATCCCATCTTCAGTGTCACATGAACCTTTAAAATTATTCTAATATGCTGATTTGGTGCTCAAGAAACATTTCTCATTATTATAAGCATTCTTGATTAATACAACGTTCAAAAGAATAGCATTTTTTGGAAAAATAAATATTTTGTAACATTATATATGTCTTACTGACAATAATCAATTTGCCCTATAGTGAAAAAAAATATTTTTAAATGTATTTGAAAGACAAATACATTTGCATATTTATGTGATTAATAAAAATACCCTGCAATTGTGCTTTTGGCAAACTGAACTGGTATACTTAACGTCTGCTAAAATGGAACAACCAATTTTGTGCTTAATGCACATTCATTGTGCGAAAGTAGTGCTGAAGTCCTACTAAAGATATACTTAAGTATATTTGATTGTGCTAAAGCGGAACTACTACAAGTATACTTTGGGTACACTTTAAATATATTGCA
>NW_015505226.1:4667421-4667860 GCF_001515645.1 Sinocyclocheilus grahami
AAAAAAGGGAGGTGTAGTGCACTATGAGTACCAGATGATACTGTACAGAACAAAGTGTACCGGACACTTTATGCACTCAAGAGTTGCAACTTTCTCTGTGTAGCGAAAGGGGAGGGGCTAAAAGTGCTAAAGCTAGCAGCAGCAAATAAGATGTGCTTCATTTGAAAAACAGCACATGCTTCTGTTAACAAAACACTGTTAAATGTTCCATATGAAACGACTAATGTTCTACAATTCATGCATTCTATGGCAGAGTACATAGTGTGTAGTAAGTGCATAATTTTGGATACAACTACAATTCTACTACACATGTGCCAGCTTCCCCTTGAATGTTTGCTTGTTAAATATTTGACTAACTTATGTATTTTGCAATCTATAAGAGTGTAGTACTCTCTCTAGAATATTTAAGTTGCTAAATAAGTTGGTACATTCCATTTGG
>NW_015505226.1:4668143-4679015 GCF_001515645.1 Sinocyclocheilus grahami
ATCCTTATGTGCATGTGTGTGCGCACAATCGGGTGGCATTACATTTAAAAAAAATCACCAAATGTAGACCAAACTATATCTGTTGACAGATAGACTGCAAATGTATTCAGCAGCACTCTGAAACATCTCAGCTCGTCCAGGAACTGGAGGGTCTCCAGACAGAACAGACAGCAATAAATTTGATTTAAAAAAGTGTTGACTGATATGGAATTGTTTTTTTTTAGATTACAGATGGGATCCAACCATACACAGGGATATGGCCAAGCTGTGAATCGGTACATTATATGACAACCGCTAACTAAAAATAGGATTGATGGAGGAACATATTTCAGTGTAGGGTCAACCTAGCTTCGCACATGCCACAGCAGCCCCAACAAACAGATCTCATATTTGTCCTAGAGGAAACAAATGTTCTGCTGCAGAAGCACAGGGAGTTCCCAATGCAGTGATTACAATGTACCAGATAGCCAAGAGCAGTATACAATTAACACATTTGGCTTCTGCTGTAGTGCTTTCCAGCTGTACTCTCTACAAACCTCATCTACTTCCCTTCCTTCCTACCTCCATAAGCCCTCTGAAGTTATTAGTATATTTCAGAAACTAGAAAGTTGTTTTGAAAGCAAGTTTCCTGCCATAATCTGAAAAATGAATGAGCTGATGTGTCACACTCATTTTTGTTATGAAGATGCAGACTATGGTGCAAAAGTCTGTGGAGGTGTCAGCGTGTGTGTTCTCATAATTCACAAAATAATTCATTTACTGGTGGTCTCACGCTGATATCCCAAAGCTAAAAGAGCCAGAACAGAAGCCAAAACATTTGCTGCCAGCTCAATCTACAAAAACTTGAAAACACCACCCAAATCAGAGCTCCAGCTACAGAGACGTGTGTTCACACTTGGCTGGTTGTTTCAATTAAAACAAACTGTCATGATGTGCATCAAACAAGCAGACCGAAACCCACCTTTTCAGGGCTTTCAGTCAGAGCAGAAGATCTTTTTTGTGTGTGCAATGGAGGAATTCTTGTTTGGACTCATTTACACATTTTATATTATAAGCTTCTTTTGAGTTCTTAGTAGGTAAAAAATACCTTCTTATATACACATACAACGAGTGCATTGAGCCCAGCAGACAGCATTGTTTTGGTGTGTGGTAAGTGACAAAATATATCATATAAGCATATCATAAAAGCTGTACAATCACTTTGTGACCCTATTCTTATGCCTTTTTTGCAAAGTGTAAAAAAAAAAACCTTAATGGCAAATTCTAGTAAGAATACTGGTTCGGTTTCTTTACATTAAAATAACGTCATCAATATTGTAAGAAAAGAAATGGAGAAATACTGTTAAATAATAAATAAGTGGCACCTGGCTTACAGCAAAAAGAAAAAATACACACAGATAAATAATAAAAAGAGATGTACTCATAGGATTTATACAAATATTAAAAATATATCTCTAGAGAACTCACATCTTTTTTTAGGTGTAAATTGACAGATTTATGGGATATGTTGTGCTGTGCGTAACATGTATTTGCTAAACCTGAAAAAGGAAAATGGCATCAATATTTTACAAACACTTTTTTTTGCCAGCATCTGGTGTCTTTTGCTTGATGAATGCTGCTAATGATGAGGTACACGGCAACCAGGCCTCAGGCTTTTGTTATCAAACATAAATGATACTGTGTATAAAAGCAAACACCCACACACATTCAGCTAATGGGAACATGACTTTCAAACAACAAAATTATTGAAAACACTGTATAGATGTGACTTTTGATTATCAGCAGCAATAATTTTAAGCCCTGATGCCCCTGAAATGGTGGACTTTCTAATAATTATAATAAACTTTTTTTTATAAAGCGCCTTTAAAAGCAGCTTCTCAAAGCGCTGAACACAATATAAACAATACAATAAAAACAATACAAAATCAACAAGCAAATGCAATGTTTGAGGAACAACCAGCAAATTTGACTGAGAGGAGCACAATCCACGATTAGGAGTGTACGGATGTAACAATTCAGTTAAGTAATGTGGTGCCAGGCCGTGCAATGCTTTAAAAGTAAGCATCATAATTTTTAAATCAACTCTGAACCTGACCGGGAGCCAATGCAAGGATTCTAACACTGAAATAATATGACTGCCAATCCTAGTCCCAGTTAAAATCCTGGCGGCTGAATTTTGCACATATTGCAACTTATTGAGTGTGGATTTAGAAACTCCAGCTAAAAGGGCGTTACAGTAGTCTAACCATGAGATGACAAAGGAATTTATCATTTCATTTATGCATGGTGTAAAATTATGTATTTGTTAAGATGTGTTGTACAGAAAATGTGCATGGGACAACTGCTGAGAATACTAGACCCCTGTTTGGAACATTTACTTACACAGAGGGAATCTCAGAGGGAAGAGCAATTTTCATACACTCTCCCTGGAGCTCTGGAAATATCCAGGCAGAAGTGAGAAACCCCAGTAACCCCTCACTGCAGAACACAAGATCATGGGGGCGTGGTTGGATCCACATCTAGGCGGTGGAGATTGGTAGGTTTAGGGGTGGAGATGGGTGGGTTTAGGGATCAGGGGGTGGAGATGGGTAGGTTTAGGTCAGGGGTGCCCAAACTCAGTCCTGGAGGGCCGGTGTCCTGCAGAGTTTAGCTCCAACCCCAATTAAACACACATGAACCAGCTAATCAAGCACTTATAGGCATACTAGAAACTTATCAGCAGGTGTGTTGTGGCAAGTTAGAGCTAAACTCTGCAGGACACTGGCCCTCCAGGACCGAGTTTGGGCACCCCTGGTTTAGGTATATGTAAGGTGGGAGGAGTTGGATCTTGGTCCAACCACGCCCCCTGGATCTTGTGTTCTTGTGAAAAACCAGGAAAGAAATGAGCTGAAAGCCATAAGATGAGCAGTGAGATGAACACATAACATAAAAATGTTTTAAAAAAATACCTCTCATGATATTGTAAAATAAATCAAATAAAGTTTTTAAAGGAGTTATATGAAAGGGAAAAAATCTTACTCACCTTCATTTGACGTTTTTATCATTGAACCCCAAGGATAAGGATTGGGAGGATGATAATTGTAACTCACAAGCTCCAAAAGTCACAAAAAAGTAATCCGTATGAGTAATTTACCACATTTCAGGTGTTATGAATTCATACGATAGCTTTTTGTGAATAAAAGACGGACATTAAACTCGTTATTCACACAAAATCTCCACCAATTCGATTAAATCTGTTTGTTTACATAAGCATAGAGCTGCGTGAGCGCGTTCAACATCATATAAGGAGAAGAAAGCGGAAAAAAGAAACAGAAAAACCTCATTGGCTCTTGCGTACGTGGTAGGTAGTGTGATAGCAAAGTGAGCTACGTTTGAGAACTAAGCAAGTCTGCCCTTACAATGGAATGGAATGGAATTTCTTAATCTCTTTACACATGACTTTTAAACAGAAAATTAGGTATATGTAAGGTGGGAGGAGTTGGATCTTGGTCCAACCACGCCCCCTGGATCTTGTGTTCTTGTGAAAAACCAGGAAAGAAATGAGCTGAAAGCCATAAGACGAGCAGTGAGATGAACACATAACATAAAGATGTTTTTAAAAAATACCTCTCATGATATTGTAAAATAAATCAAATGAAGTTTTTAAAGGAGTTATATGAAAGGGAAAAAATCTTACTCACCTTCATTTGACGTTTTTATCATTGAACCCCAAGGATAAGGATTGGGAGGATGATAATTGTAACTCACAAGCTCCAAAAGTCACAAAAAAGTAATCCATATGAGTAATTTACCACATTTCAGGTGTTATGAATTCATACGATAGCTTTTTGTGAATAAAAGACGGACATTAAACTCGTTATTCACACAAAATCTCCACCAATTCGATTAAATCTGTTTGTTTACATAAGCATAGAGCTGCGTGAGCGCGTTCAACATCATATAAGGAGAAGAAGGCGGAAAAAAGAAACAGAAAAACCTCATTGGCTCTTGCGTACGTGGTAGGTAGTGTGATAGCAAAGTGAGCTACGTTTGAGAACTAAGCAAGTCTGCCCTTACAATGGAATGGAATGGAATTTCTTAATCTCTTTACACATGACTTTTAAACAGAAAAATTGTATAAAAAGTTCACACAAATAAAACCCCCGCCAAGTGATTCACTGTGAGACAGGAATGCCTGCTAGAAACTCAGTGACCTCCAATGATGTACTCATTGTCAGTGTGAACCATAGGGTTATTGAAACAAAGAGAGGTGACAGAGTAAAGTCATATTAGCATTGCATTATTGGTTGTGGTAACACTGCAGATTTTTTATTTCATCTAATGAGATCAAGATTTTAAGATTTCCTCTAATATTATTTGTACATCAAACAAATACCAAATTCTAACAACCAGAAATGGTAAACATCAGTTTTCTTGGATTATACTTGGAAATATGTTATATGTCATAAAGGTTTTCGTGGGATTCTCACAGGTTAGTTCTGTTCAGCAAGGCCCTATCCCCCCCCCCCCCCCCCATGATTTTTTTTTTTTTTTTATGTAGATGTTTCATGTGGAGACCATTAGTTGTGCCATCTGAGCCTGGTTGTGGTGAAAAATGTTTGACGTCTATCGATATGTGTGCTGTGATGTCAGAAGACCTAAGAGCACAGGGAGTATTATGGGACCAGGGGAGGTGGGAAGGAGGGAGGCTGCACTACAAGCTGAACCAGATGATGGAACAAAAAAAATTGAAACCTCAAATGAGTTCATCTTAAAAGCCTGTTGATCCCAAGACATGTTCATGGTTTTTAGGATTGACACGCAATGAATTGTACAAAGCTTTGCACCAACGCATTACCATAAGTCAGTCCATGTTTCAAAACACTTTCAACGCAGTTGTTTGATGTTCTTTAAATAAAGTCTATGGGACGAATCACTGAAGGAGTTTTGACAGTACAGATCATGTCTTTGAGGATATAGATACCATACAAGAAACACATGGGCTCTGTCTGAAACCGGAAAATTCTGCCTTTTTCAAAAGAAGCTTTTTATATTGACTTGGTTATATAAAGTTACGTTAAATCTGTTTTATATCAGGACTTTTTAAACTTAAAAATAAACAAATAAATACATAAAAAATAATGTAAATAAAAAATTTGAATAATTACAACAATAATAAAAGTAATACTGTTTCATTCTACCTTTTAAAGACTAGTCAGAAATCAATTAGATTAATTATTAATAATGGTTAATACCAATTATTTTATTCTATTGACAGCTCTAGTTTTATGTTTTAAGGGTTTATAGATCTAATAATATTCTTATTGATATTGTCAATGTAATAAAAATAATTATCAGTATACATAAAAATATTTGAAGAAGGATGTCACTCACAAGGTGATATATGGCATCAAAAAGCTCGAAAACCCCTATTTTTTTTTAAATAGGGAGTTAGTCAATATTATGGACATTGGAAGAAAATGGTGATTCTAATTACCTCATAGAGGACAGAGAGCAAAAATTAATTCATATTCACCATCCCCCTATTGGCACCAGACTGATCTGACACAATGCATGCCAGCAAATGAAAAACATCCCAGTGACAGGAAATGACAAAAAAAAAAAGAATATCCTGCCACAGCATTGTCCAAGTGGCCTGCTTTATGCATTTTCACAGCTCCATTTTCTGTAGAAATAATTCCACTTCCTATAAAAATAAACCACAACCATGGGAATCTTTGTTCATCCAAGATATGTGCAGTTGGGCATTGAGTATCTGGGCCAAGATCATAGTTTTAATTTTCAAATGTAAGAAGCAGAAGTATATTAAGCCGTTTCATTGTCACTGATTGTGTTAACATTAATTTATAGCCTCATTTATCTTTGGCATGAAATGTGTGACCTACAAAATGGTCCATTCCCTGTGCTTGAAGAAGAGATGGCAGCATAGTGAGAGAGAGGGAGATTTGAGCAACAGTGGTTTCTCATATGACCAACATTTATTCAGAGCTCAAAATATGAACCATGGACATTTGACCTCTCTGTCTGTTACTCAGCGGATCTAAAATTATATAATTGCAGCCTAAAGGGTGAAAAAGGCAGAATATATGGTTTGTTGGAGCCACAGCTTAGCTGCTACTTATTCCCAAGCATTTGGAGGGACAGGAACGGCATGTCCTCCTCTGGAAACAGCATGGCTCCGGACTCCTAGTGCAGACACTTATTCACTGGCCACAGAAACCACATTTTCCAGGAACATCATCCCCATTCCCACAATCTATCATCCACAGGAATTGACAAGAATGGTAAGAATAACTGTCTGGAAAACTCACAGGCATGTATTATTTCATCTTTACAAAGCATTTAGCAGTGTAGCACATGATGAAGCCTGTCAGTCACTGAAGAAGACAAGGCATGAAGATTATGACAACAGTTATGTCAGAGAAACAATGCATAGTGCTCAAGATGTTTCCCAGGTGCTGTCAGCTCCGTGAATATGTTGTCTTGACTCTTAAGCATAAGCAAAGTCTTGATATTAGAGATAGATATCCAAAACTTCCATTTGTTGTTTCTTTCAGTCATGTGCTTACAGAAGAAAAATGTGCAGCTTTTGTGATTAAAAGGCCTCTGTGAAGCATTCCTCAGTGATATGTTTGACGCAGGTTATCTTGGCTCAAATAAGGGCGAAAGGGAATGAGGTTCAGTTACTGGAGAAAAAAAAGAGATAAGACGAGAGCGATTATGAAAGCATGTCAGTTCCATCATGCAGAAAGCAGCATCAGGTAGATCTTAAAGTGTAATCCGGCCAGTTTGGCGTGTCGGTTTTCACTACTTTGTATAAACATTAAATTACTTCTAACATTCTTTTTTGCAAGGCGGTTTTAATGAACAATGTCGAAACATTATGAGCTTTCCAAAAATCATGATATAAAACAAATACAATGCAAGTTGTGTCATGTTTTGCTATTATTATTGTTGTTGTTTGGCCAATAATTCTGCATTTTTTGAAAGCAGAATTGCTAGACAATGTGAATTTGTGGTTGAAACACTCAACTTTGAGGGTTAAAGGTGAAAATTTTAGCTTTTTTCCCAAGATTCATGACTCTGAGAGAATTAAAAATACTGCCAATGTTTTCATCAGGAATTTCACCGCATAGTTCTCCAATTTATCTGTGAGTCATACCTAAAATGAAAACCAGATGCCCCCCTATGAGGCGGAATAGAGAGTTCATTTGTGAAAGTGAAGAAATGTAACTAAATTTTTGTGACTATGACGCTTTAAGAAAGCGTGAAGCGGAATATGAAGAAGCACCGAATGATGTCTCAGCGGAGTAGGGGAGGAACAGAATGTTGTATGAGCAAATCACCCAAGCAGCTGTTAGAAATGCCGCCAAAGTGAGAAAAAACAGAACCGAAATGTTCCAAGGGTCTTATTACTGTTGCCGAGTGAAAACACAACATAAGCAATGTAAACAAGTAAGTGAAGAATGTATCTATGATCTCCTTCAGTCAAATGAAAGTGCTGTACCTGACAAAAACATCTTAACACAAGTCATATCTAAAGATCAGTTAATGTGCAGAAGGCTGCCGCATGGACTGAGGTGAGTAAGGTTGAGTAACTGGGCTATAGACATTAATGTTCAAATGAGTAGTTCAAAGTGATGTTTTAAAGGGGTCCTATTATGCTTTTTCACTTTTTTAATTTTACTCAGTGTGTAGTGTGTATGTTTGGGCATAAAAAAGATCTAGAAAGTTACAAATCTCAAAGTCCACTCCAAAGGGAGATATTTAGTTTTTTAAAAATCCATTTTCAAGAACTACAGCAAACGGCTCGTTTGGACTACAGCGTTTGGTTTCCGGGCTTTGTGATATCACAAAGCGGATCATTAGAATATCATTACAAAGAATTCCCGCCTACAGAAATTCAAATGGTTGGGAGGTGGGGAGGGGCGAGGTTGTGGTTAGAACGCTTGGTTGAGTGAGCGCATCAGAGGAGACGACGAAGAAGAGCTGTTGTGCTGTAGCGTCAAATATTTGGCATGTCTAGAACAGCGGTTCACAATTCCAGTCCTCGCGTACCACCGCTCTGCACATTTTGTATGTTTCTCTTATTGCTTCAGACGTTTGTTATATTTGACTGTAAGTGCCCTGCGAAGTGAACATTACCGGATATTCCTCCATGATTCCAGTTTGAAGGGAGCGTATATGTTCCATACAAAGGGCATTTAAGTGTGCGAGACGTGAATTTAAATTGTATTTATTTACAGAGGTATATTATGTCCCACATCACGCTTCTCTAGTAAGTTTAGTTTGTGTGAAGACACTGCAGGCAGCGGCGCAGCGCAAATCTGTAAATGAATATTCCGAAGTGATGTAAACTTCAACGGATTTCCCCTGACGGAGCTCACTTCTAACGAGATGATCTGAATCAGGTGTGTTAACAAAGCGAGACGTGCAAAACATGCAGAGCGGGGGTATGCGAGGACTAGAATTGAGAACCGCTTACAAGTACAACACGATGTAGCTGGGCGCCCCGGTGTGCCTACACTCATAGAAAATAATGTGTTTGAATTTTAAAGTCGCACTTTCGTTGTATGCCCACACGTTTACTCCTCAATAACACTGACATTGCCTTACGTAGCAGTGTGAGTTATGGACCTGTTTTCATTGTATGCTTAAAGTGATCAGCTGGGACAGTCTAGTGTCCTTACGCGATTTTACAGAGACCCCTATATTTTCATCGTGCAAAACTCTGCTCCAGGCACTGCTCTTCTTCTTCTTTTCTTTTTAATGGCTGTTGGCAAACCCACTTAAACGGTGCATTTCCGCCACCTACTGGACTGGACAGGCACTGCTCTGCTTTGTACTGCTGTATAAGTACCGCGCGCTAACCGATTGCGCCACTGGAGCTGCGGCGGCTCACTGCAATAACACGAGTCATGAGTGTAGACTAGAGCCTGCTATTACTTATTTTCGAGCAAAAGAGACTGTAACGTTATACAAACTGTCCGAGTAAAAGTCGATTATAGCAGTTTTTAAAAACACACATCCTGCTGGGCTTTTATTGATTTTATACTTTAAAATAGAATATAACAAAAAATATCGATTCTAACAGCATCGCAGTTGTTTCCCAATATGGGTTTTCAAGTGTTACATCAATGCCCTGAAGTGACATCACATTTTAACAATTTATCTCGACTGTTCTTTCGATTTATGTAGGCTAATATTTCCAGCATATAGGCCACCGCATATGTAGTGACTGATTTGCGATCTAAATCAAACAGATAGCAAAGATAAAGATCATTTGATCTTCCTCGACTCCGCCCACAGTGGTATCTTTTCCCAAAAACTTAATGCAACTTGTAAAATTGTTCTCTAACCTTCACGATAACGAGAACTCCTGCCTTGATCGTTTGGTAAGTCTAAAAAGTCATTTAATCAATTATATTTTCTTCATTCTTTTGCCTGAGATATATAGGATTAAGATCATTTGGCGTGCTTATTCCACTAATTCACCATTAACTGAACAGAATTGGAGAACATTGTATTGCACAGCCAATCTTAAAGTATATATGGAGTTTTCTCAGTGTTTTATAGTTATTAACATTGTTAACACAATTTTAATTTACTTTTAGGTTTGCTTTTCATCATGAGTAACATCACCTCCTGCACTGAACCTCAGACCCTTGTTTCTTCCATTTTAAAGCCCATTCTCATTATGGAGTTTATCTTTGGGTTGCCTGGAAATGTCTTTGCTCTGTGGATTTTGTTTTTCAAGTCTCCATGGAAAGCCTGCAATGTGTATCTCTTCTGCCTGGTGATATCTGACCTCCTACTCCTCACTGGGCTGCCTTTCCACATAGATTATCTCTTTCGTGGTGAAGACTGGATATTTGGCCAATCCTTTTGCTGCCTCATTTTATATATCATATCAGTAAACCACTCAGCAAGCATGGCTTTCATGTCAATTTTGGCCGTGGACCGATTCCTCAGGATTCTTCACCCACACCATCGCATTTGTCGAATGAGTGTGAGACAAGCAATAATGTTGGTTAGCATGGTTTGGATGGGTGTTCTACTCCTTCGTCTTTCACCCGCCCTGAACCTGGTTCTCACACCACAGAAAAACTCATCAAATCTCATATGCCATAGTTTTTTCTCATGGACATGGCCATCGGTTCAAATGAAGATTTATAATTCAGTACAGCTGATAGAGGTCCTGCTGGCATTTGCACTGGTGGTCTTCTGTTTTGTGAGGGTTTTCTCTCTTGTCCACAGTCGCCAGGGGGCTCACCGCAGGCTGAAGCGAGCAGTGAGATTGCTTCTGTTTCTTGTGATCATGTTTGTTCTGTGTTTCCTGCCTACAGTCTCTTTTGGCATTTTCCTTCAAGTGTTTCCCTGTTCGGAATTCCTCATGGTGTGTTTTCATGCCTCTTTAGCTTTAACCTACATGAACAGTGCACTGGATCCAGTAATCTACTGCCACATAAACGCTTGGTACCGTGACACCCTGAAGGGCACAACAAACTCACTGGGGCTGACAAAGTTCAAGATGAGTGTGAAAACGAACAGAAAACGTTAACCTACCTGGTAAACTGTTGTTTCTTACAATCAATGTGTTAGGGGAAATGAAAATGTGTGTCTTAAAGGTATAGTTCACTTAAAAATTAAAATTAATTTAATATTTACTCCTCATGTCGTTCCAAACCTGTATGACTTTCTTTCTTACACTTAAGATAATACTTTGAAGTATTACTTAAAAAAACTCAACTTTTTTTCTGAATATCTTCCTTTGTGTTTTACAAAAGTCATAGGTTTGAAAAAACATGAGGGTGAGAAAATGAAAAGGAATTTTTATGTGAACTTTCCATTTAACCTAACAGTGACCTAATT
>NW_015505226.1:4679025-4680257 GCF_001515645.1 Sinocyclocheilus grahami
GTTGAAGAGCATTTGAGTCATGCATAGAACCACTGATCTATAACGGATCTATAATAGATCAATGCATAGAATACAAAATCGATGGGAGCAGCTCCAGTCGAGAACAGTGACTGGATCTAAAACCTTCAGATGACACACAGCTCATATCTGCATCTCTGTAAGTTACCGAAACCACACTTGAAAACACTCCGGTTACTAACCTCAGTTCCCTTAAGGCCTTAAGGGCTATGGATATGTCCCATGTTGGCACAGTATGAGGATGAGGTGGATTCAACCTCCGAGCTCCCCTCAAGAACTTAATGACTAGGTCATTTTGCTGACTGACTGGCCAGCCATGAGAGTGTGATTCGCCGCGATGGCTGCCACATACACTTTGAGCGTGGAAGGGGTGTGCCCCTTGTCCAGCAGCTTATGCAGAAAGATTCAAATGGGTGACACTTCACAAGAGGACGGGTCCTCATTCCTTGCTGCACACCAGTCAGAAAAAACTGACCTTCAAGGGGATAGAGGTATCTTGTAGACAGGGCTCTAGCCTCCAAAATGGTATTAGCCAAACTTGAAGGCTCCACAGCTCAGGCCAGGGATGCCAGATCATGCCTCTCGCTTGAGAGAGGAGGTCCTTCCTGGAATTGGCCAAGGAGCTTCCGATAGCAGCTGAATCAACTCGGGGAGCAATCCCAATGGAACGCCTGTCTGAAACAGGCGATGAGCTTTCCAAGGGGCCACGGCTCTGACCAGTGGTGGTTTACCCTGAGACATAGACGGTATCCAGGCTTTGAGCCAAAATTGGAGGGGCCACATGTGGAGCAGTCACAATGGAAGCACAGAGGAGACGGCTGATATGAGGCTGAGCATCCTTTGGAAAACTCTGAGGGGACGAGAAGTTCCGATTCTGAATGACGCCGCTAGCCACTAAGTGTTCTGGTGCAAACCAGGCCCAGAAATGTCCCCGGAAAGACCACCCACTGGCTGGGAGACAGAGAGCTCTTGGCTAAATTGATTTTCAGCCCAAGACGCTCCAGGTGGCTGAGCAGCAGTGACCTGTGAACGAGAAGTTCTTGCTCCGGTCTGGCTAACACAAGCCAATCATCGAGGTTCATAATGCGGATTCCCATCTGTCTCAGAGGGGAAAGAGCTATGATTACGCACTTCGTAAAAGTGCATGGGGCCAGAGACAGTCTGAAAGGCAGGACTGTATATTGATAAGACACTCCCTCAAATGTGAATCTCAA
>NW_015505226.1:4680267-4694963 GCF_001515645.1 Sinocyclocheilus grahami
CTCCAGCAGCCTGTCCACAGGGCATTATGGGTAAAGGCACATGTGCGTTTGTGTAAAGGAGCTAAAGCTGATCTTATCATTTGTGTAAATGTATTTTATAGAAATTCGTATTCGTATTCATATTCATATTTGTATTTTATAGAAAAACTGCTGTGGGACACACATGAGTAACAGATGTACTAAACTGGTTAACTAGCGCTAAATCCCAAGTGAAGATTTATGATGACTGTTTTCATGAATCACAGATAGGAAACTAGAACACTGCTTCAAGAAGCTTTATTTATTTATTTATTTTTTATTATTTCATTGTTTTTTAAATAATTGAAAGTAACTTACAATAGCATTTCGAATACTGTTTGTATGAATGTGTAACAGAAGTCAAATAGCAGCGACAATGACCAAAGTAGTATCAAAGATGGCAACGTCCATAAACTGAAAAATCTTTTTAATTTTTGACATAACAAGAGTCAATTGAGCCGTGAGTTCTTCCATCAAATCTTCATTACATTAACCGACAGCAGCTTTTATATTTGGTTGAAGAGCATTTGAGTCATGCATAGAACCACTGATCTATAACGGATCTATAATAGATCAATGCATAGAATACAAAATCGATGGGAGCAGCTCCAGTCGAGAACAGTGACTGGATCTAAAACCTTCAGATGACACACAGCTCATATCTGCATCTCTGTAAGTTACCGAAACCACACTTGAAAACACTCCGGTTACTAACCTCAGTTCCCTTAAGGCCTTAAGGGCTATGGATATGAACGGTCTGTGATGAGGGGCTATATGGATGTGAAAATAGGCATCTTTCAGATCCATTGATAAAAACCAGTCTCCGGGGCATACTTGCGCGAGGATCTGTTTTAAAGTCAACATCCTGAACGGCCGTTTCAATGGAGATCAACGGAGATCAAGGATGGGCCTGAGCCAACTGTTTCTCTTTTCTAGAGCCGGGTGTCAAGATGTCTGAGTCTATCGAGTGGCAGACGCCGCATGGAGGTGGGGAACTGACACTCGTGGTAATGAAAAGAGGAGAAGTGCTCTTCTGAGAATGTGGGTCCGCTATCACAGCGGTAGATTGCTTGGGCACATGCTGAGTGAGAAGGATGGGCCCAGCCTCAACAGAGCTTCCAGCCGCTGCTGAAGCCCAGGCTCAGACTTAGACTGGGGCTGGGCCAGAGGTGGCAAGGGCTTCGCATGCTGCTGGGAGGATGGAGCCTTCTGGCAACTTGTACCAGCTGCCATACTGGAGCGCTTCGGCAGGAAGTGACGCATGGCTTGCAATGACTTCTAACATAAACCACTCGGCAAAACCATCCATGGCTGGACAAACATCTGGATGGACTCATCCATTATGCAGAGAAGTTTGGCCAGAAAAACTTGGAGCACTGCCATTGTGTGAAAGGCTCAGCCAGCTTGACCAGCCGTTGAATAAGCCCTGCCACCTGTCAGCGACATAGAGTCATTGGTGCCAACTTCCTCCTCAGACCCGCTGAAGGGGATAAAGCCGATTGTGATGTCATGCGGGGGTTCCCTGCATTTCTTTTGAAGCAGATTCTTGCTTCTGACTGACTTCTTGCTAGTCCAGCGTGGAGATGTTCTTCTGCTGAAGGAGAAAAATTCTGACAAAATGGCACTGAGAGCCGACTTATATAGCAGTCATCTCCACCCTTTTTGGTGGGTTGAAGCACCATTTGTTTCGTGCAGGTAAACGAACGTAAACAAATCAGGCCTGTTTTCAGAGTAAACAGGAGTTTCCCCATAGCGTACAAAAGGGAACTTGCAACACACGGTATCCAATCTGGATCCGATCAATCTGAATGCGGTTGTCAGTCCTGAAAATCTACGGGTGTGAGTTTGGTTAATGCAGTTGTCACTCCCATAAGTTTGGTGAGCGGGTACAAAAAGAGGGGATTGCTTTACAGCAGCAACAAATATACATGTACAGCAATTCATAGTAATCACAACTGATATATTTTCGACAGTGATTATACTCACTTAACTGAGGCAATGTCATAAAAATTTGCAGAACTACATACAGTTGCTTTAACATGATGTTTTAACGACTTTTTAAATTAAAAATGTATAATATTATTTAAAAATAAACAATATTTACTTTGTATTATTTTATATTTTAAAAAATATTATTTTATTATTTGTTTTACTGAAAAGTAGACACACTTTTCAGTCTGGTATTGGTTCTTGTGATGCTGATTGTGCTTGTGCTTAAATGTCGCATTTTGTTAAAGGAGGCCATTTGAAGCAGGCTATTAATTCTGTTTCAAATCAATTCCAATAACATTAGAGAACGTCAACCTGATACTTTATGTTAAGTATGTTTTTTAGCTATTAAAATGGCCCTGGGGTCTTTGAGCCCTCAAACAGAACATGCGGGTTAACCATGGTATTAAATAATTCATGAAAAAAGAACGATGTGGAAATGGAGCCTGAGAGGGAGAGAGAGAAAGGGAGGTATAAAGAGAGGTGCTGTGAGGAAGCTCTTGGCTCTGCTTGTCTGCACTTGCACACTAGATGCGCTCTGCCTCAGCTCTGGAATGTGTTTGTGAGAGCAATTTAACCAATGACCCACCCAACCATTACCACAGAAATCTGATCCAGACAATCCACTCAGCCTCCTTCATTGTGTGTGTGTGTGTGTGTGTGTTCTTCTCTCTATTATCTTGCTTCCTCTATCTACTTTCTTTCATTTCTTCTCTCCCAAAAATGTGCCTAAACCTATTTTTCAAATTTGGTTCCCACAAAGTTTTCCTTTAACCACTGATTACTCAACCTGTTCACTCAAACACATACTCGCACACATACAAGCACAGGTTTGCACTCATACACAAGCACTCATGCTGACTGTGTTTTAATGGTAATCCATGAGCCGTGACAAGGCAAAAAATAAAACTTGAGAAGTTAAAGATGGTCATTAATACTGCACATAAAGGCAGAGGAGGGTGATTTTCTTTTTTCCTTTTCCCTATTGATTTCAGGGTTTCTCTCATATGATATAATGGGTAGTTGGTTACTGGATAGATAGATAGATAGATATACAGATAGATAGATAGATAGATAGATAGATAGATAGATAGATAGATAGATAGATAGATAGATAGATAGATAGATAGATAGATAGATAGATAGAAATTCCCTAATAAATTGATTTAAAGAATCCGTAATCAAAAAATGTGAAAGAATTTATTTCAGAATTCTGCTCTGGGACTATTTCTCAGTCAAGAATCAAAAGCGGTTGTTTTGTGGGATTTTGACATGACACTTTTGGCAGTGGTAAAGCTTAGATGAAATCTGATCAGACCAAAAGATTTGACAAGTCTGTGCTGTTTACATGTAAATCCAGGCCAATAAATTTAAATAGAAACATATGAAATCATTGCTATGATGAGATTTGTTTCTGGATGACTAATATAATTCAACATCCAACACAGACCTCTAAACCCTGTGAAGAAAAATAGACAACGACTTAATGTAAAAAGACAATAATGTAAAGTAAAATAATCATGGATGACAATGACAAAAACTGTCAATAAACACATGAAGCATTTTCTGCTGTACATTTCTGAACTGTATATTTAGAATGACCCTTCCTGAACACATCCCTCACCTCAGGGTAAATAAAGTTCCAGAGCGTTGCGGTTTAAACACGTGGCGAATTGTCTCAACATCGTACTGCCTGCTTTGCTGAAACTTGTGCAATGCTGCCTCCTACAGGCAACTGGCCGCCATAGACGCAGACGTAAAATACATTGCGACAATCCAACCACGTTGTTCGTTCACACACAACGCACTTTCGTTGTATGCCCACACGTTTACTCCTCAATAACACTGACATTGCCTTACGTAGCAGTGTGAGTTATGGACCTGTTTTCATTGTATGCTTAGTTAAGTGATCAGCTGGGACAGTCTAGTGTCCTTACGCGATTTTACAGAGACCCCTATATTTTCATCGTACAAAACTCTGCTCCAGGCACTGCTCTTCTTCTTCTTTTCTTATTATTGGCTGTTGGCAAACCCACTTAAACGGTGCATTTCCGCCACCTACTGGACTGGACAGGCACTGCTCTGCTTTGTACTGCTGTATAAGTACCGCGCGCTAACCGATTGCGCCACTGGAGCTTCGGCGGCTCACTGCTCTAGTCTACACGGGTCATGAGTGTAGACTAGAGCCTGCTATTACTTATTTTCGAGCAAAAGAGACTGTAACGTTATACAAACTGTCCGAGTAAAAGTCGATTATAGCAGTTTTTAAAAACACACATCCTGCTGGGCTTTTATTGATTTTACACTTTAAAATAAACTAGTTTTTATACTTTAAAATAGAATATAACAAAAAAATATCGATTCTAACAGCATCGCAGTTGTTTCCCAATATGGGTTTTCAAGTGTTACATCAATGCCCTGAAGTGATATCACATTTTAACAATTTATCTCGACTGTTCTTTCGATTTATGTAGGCTAATATTTCCAGCATATAGGCCACCGCATATGTAGTGACTGATTTGCGATCTAAATCAAACAGATAGCAAAGATAAAGATCATTTGATCTTCCTCGACTCCGCCCACAGTGGTATCTTTTCCCAAAAACTTAATGCAACTTGTAAAATTGTTCTCTAACCTTCACGATAACGAGAACTCCTGCCTTGATCGTTTGGTAAGTCTAAAAAGTCATTTAATCAATTATATTTTCTTCATTCTTTTGCCTGAGATATATAGGATTAAGATAATTTGGCGTGCTTATTCCACTAATTCACCATTAACTGAACAGAATTGGAGAACATTGTATTGCACAGCCAATCTTAAAGTATATATGGAGTTTTCTCAGTGTTTTCCTCAGGATTCTTCACCCACACCATCGCATTTGTCGAATGAGTGTGAGACAAGCAATAATGTTGGTTAGCATGGTTTGGATGGGTGTTCTACTCCTTCGTCTTTCACCCGCCCTGAACCTGGTTCTCACACCACAGAAAAACTCATCAAATCTCATATGCCATAGTTTTTTCTCATGGACATGGCCATCGGTTCAAATGAAGATTTATAATTCAGTACAGCTGATAGAGGTCCTGCTGGCATTTGCACTGGTGGTCTTCTGTTTTGTGAGGGTTTTCTCTCTTGTCCACAGTCGCCAGGGGGCTCACCGCAGGCTGAAGCGAGCAGTGAGATTGCTTCTGTTTCTTGTGATCATGTTTGTTCTGTGTTTCCTGCCTACAGTCTCTTTTGGCATTTTCCTTCAAGTGTTTCCCTGTTCGGAATTCCTCATGGTGTGTTTTCATGCCTCTTTAGCTTTAACCTACATGAACAGTGCACTGGATCCAGTAATCTACTGCCACATAAACGCTTGGTACCGTGACACCCTGAAGGGCACAACAAACTCACTGGGGCTGACAAAGTTCAAGATGAGTGTGAAAACGAACAGAAAACGTTAACCTACCTGGTAAACTGTTGTTTCTTACAATCAATGTGTTAGGGGAAATGAAAATGTGTGTCTTAAAGGTATAGTTCACTTAAAAATTAAAATTAATTTAATATTTACTCCTCATGTCGTTCCAAACCTGTATGACTTTCTTTCTTACACTTAAGATAATACTTTGAAGTATTACTTAAAAAAACTCAACTTTTTTTCTGAATATCTTCCTTTGTGTTTTACAAAAGTCATAGGTTTGAAAAAACATGAGGGTGAGAAAATGAAAATGAATTTTTATGTGAACTTTCCATTTAACCTAACAGTGACCTAATTCATTATTCTTTTGCACAATAAGTTCTATATGTTATACTGTATGCCTTTCTAGTTTGTTGTAATTTTTCTCTGCCTGTATTTATAGCCAACATGCATCATCAATTGCTTTTCATATTATTACACAGATACACAATCTGTACTGCGCTTTTTTATTTAGCATTTTTCAGTAAATGTTTGACACAGTGAAATACAACAGAAATGTATGAGGCATAGAAAACAAAATAGCTTATTGTTTCACTGTCACATGCTGTCACATTGCCCTTTGAAGTTAAAAAAGCCAATGGTTTTCTTCCTTAAAAACATCCAAAGGGTATTACTGGCATCTGAAAGAGTCTTCAATGTCCAGGGGAACAGAACCTTAAAGTCCTGAATGAATATTTAAGAGTTGCAAAGGCTGCTTTGACTTCCACAAATCATTACAACATCTCCAGTTAAAAGAATCTATTGAACATGCTCTCAGTTAAGACCACCTAATAGCCAGTTACTCAACATACAATCCAGTCCTCGCTTGAATACAATATAAAAACAGCTCACAAACTTGTACTTGTCATGAAACACACAGAGGATACAGAGAAATAAAAGAAACCATTCAGTGCAGAGCTAACTGAATTTACAAAGAGTACACTAACACGTCCCAAAAGAGTCTGTTGAGTGGTCAGCATTGATCTGTACATGATACACATTTGTGGCATGGCCACTTGGAACCCTGTAAGTTTAGTTCCCAAAGCCATAGATTCTCATCAAACAAGTGCTTAGAGTTAATGTTATAAGTTGCTGCAAGGTAAAAGTGTTTGTATCGAAACTTAGTGAGCATTCAGTACTTAGGAAGATATTGAAACAAGGGCTTCAGGCTGCCGTCCAAGTGCATTCTGAATATACAAGTATCATTTTAGTTATTAGCTAAATGCTTTATTATTGAGAGCCTTTTGTCCTGAAGAGGAAGCGAAAGTTCAAGAAGAAGTAGAATATGAGGAATAAGGAGTGTTTTAGTGGCTTGTGGCCTGTGCAGTGCAGAGTTAGGCAGCAAATGAGAAACTGACAGAACAGGCTAACAGGCTGAGGCAACAATGCAGATGAGGGTCAGTCGTGGATGACGATTGGGCCTCGCATCCGTAAACTGGGGTGAGGGGGTGCCAGGATAGGCACCTGCGCTGGCCCCTGGGGGACCCTGCGCAGGCTGATATGCTCGCATGGTTGTCTACACGCTCTTCTTAACTGTGAACGGGAGAGCAGCCTTCTGGCTTTCCTGAGAGGAACAGGAAGATAAAAAACAACATATCATTGTCTTTAAGAATGTAATCTTTCAAAACTTACATTTAACAATACACAATAAGTACTTTTTTTTAGGTATGATTTGTGACTGAGCTGGATAAATGTATGTATTTTTACTATAATTGATTTAAACATGCAAGATATAAGAAAAAATCTCTTCTTCTTATCCATGAAAGCTAATTTAACACCTGGTAGTTCACTGTATTTTTTATTCATCAACATTTATAAAACAGAGCAGCAAAACAGCATATTAGAATGATTTCTGAAGGATCATGTAAATGACAGAACAGGCTAACAGGCTGAGGCAACAATGCAGATGAGGGTCAGTCGTGGATGACGATTGGGCCTCGCATCCGTAAACTGGGGTGAGGGGGTGCCAGGATAGGCACCTGCGCTGGCCCCTGGGGGACCCTGCGCAGGCTGATCTGCTCGCATGGTTGTCTACACGCTCTTCTTAACTGTGAACGGGAGAGCAGCCTTCTGGCTTTCCTGAGAGGAACAGGAAGATAAAAAACAACATATCATTGTCTTTAAGAATGTAATCTTTCAAAACTTACATTTAACAATACACAATAAGTACTTTTTTTTAGATATGATTTGTGACTGAGCTGGATAAATGTATGTATTTTTACTATAATTGATTTAAACATGCAAGATATAAGAAAAAATCTCTTCTTCTTATCCATGAAAGCTAATTTAACACCTGGTAGTTCACTGTATTTTTTATTCATCAACATTTATAAAACAGAGCAGCAAAACAGCATATTAGAATGATTTCTGAAGGATCATGTAAAACTGAAGACTGGAGTAATGATCCTGAAAATTGAGTTTTGCCATCACAGGAATAAATTACATTTTATAGGGGGAAAAAAATATTTCACAATATTATTGTATTTTTGATCAAATGCAGCCTCAGTGGGCATAAGAGACTTCTTTCAACAACTCTTCAAAATCTCACCAAGCCAAACTTTTCAACAGTAGTGTATTAATTATTAAATATTTTAAATATATATGGGATTCAATATATATTGTAAAATATTAAAGTAAAACTATTTATAAAATACTGTGACAGGAAAACAGGAATAAATTACATTTTATAGGGGGAAAAAAAATATTTCACAATATTATTGTATTTTTGATCAAATGCAGCCTCAGTGGGCATAAGAGACTTCTTTCAACAACTCTTCAAAATCTCACCAAGCCAAACTTTTCAACAATAGTGTATTAATTATTAAATATTTTAAATATATATGGGATTCAATATATATTGTAAAATATTAAAGTAAAACTATTTATAAAATACTGTGACAGGAAAAACACAAGAACAACTAACATGCTTTAACATATTTTGCAAGCTCTGCAATCTGAGGGGAGAATGATCACAATTACTTGCTTATAAAATATCAAGAAAGAAAATTTAATTGAAACTGTACAGCTTTGGTTTTCCTGTGTGCACCACATAGTACAATTGTGTTTACCTCGGCATGTTGCAGATGCAACAGATTGTAATTATTAAGCAAAATAACATGAATCAACATGGCTTAGTGACATAAATAATGTTCTACTCATGATCAGGTCCATATACCAAAGAGAAATGAACGAATTGCCTGGGTGTAATGTTTAAGCAAAATGAATGAGGCTGACAGGCATCCACAGGGGACAGCCCTTAGATTAGATTGGCCGTAATGAAAGAAACGTTAACTGAGTCTCGAACAACAAATGCATGATGATATTCTAGAATGCACTGTGTATGTGTGCTTGCATTTATAGCACGTGTTTACATTATAAATCACACAGCATTAACACAAATACACATATTCATTCATTACCACCATAGAGCCTTGATATAACTATGATTAGGTGCATGCGTTTCCACTAATGGATTTGATTAGTTCTTTTGCAAAGCAACAGCAAACCTTTAACGCTACAAATACTCCAGAATGAGAAACATTCAAATGTAATGTTTTTACTATCTATTTTAACATCAATTCAAGCATCAGAGTACCATTTCAGCCAGAGAGACTCCTGACACTCTGGTGTAAACCTGTTAGAGAACCAGGCTGAGCCCCAGTCCAGATCCCATTTGTCTCTGGGTCTCCTGCCTAGTTAAAGGCTAATCTTTCAGAGCAGGGGCGCTAAATTTAGCCTAGCATCCGCTCCAGTGCTGGAGGCCATAGGGAGATGTGCAAGTCATGGCTCATATGGATGTTGCTGTAGTGGAGAGGCATTTTTCTTCAAGCTCCAGCTCACACCCACATCTCATTGCCAAAGATATTAAAACCAAACCCCCTGCTGCTTTGGGTGAACTATTATGACTATCTGACTTCTGTCTGTCTGATCTACATTAAGCATAAAAACACATTTTGCAGGTTGAGGTGTCAAAAGCCACCAGAAAGGTGTTAATCGAGTGTCTCTTTTGGTCATACATTTCATACATTTTGCAAGACTCCACAGGTAATGTGGTTTAGGCTTTGTGTACGGTGCGTGCGATCTTACCATGTTCAGGTGTCTAACAGCTGCAGCAACAAAATGAGACAAGCAAAGAGTCACTAAAAATAGTCAAAAACATTTTGATCCATGAAACAACAGGGCAAACCAATGTGTCCAATTCCCCCTGCTCAAAATAACATCTTCATTTGCAATTAATTTGAACTTTAGCTTAATTTGAATCTAACTAGAACTTAAGAAACATTTCACATCCAGTCTGTACATTAAACTCCAACTGCAAACAGGGATTTCATTAGCATTGTGGATGTGTTAAATTCATGCAGTTTTACATATTTGGTAAAGTGAGCCATTAATGTCTGCAGCTCTTAATCCTTTCATATTGCATTTCAGTTGACTGAGAATTAACAGCAAATAACCAGTTAATATTTTCATCATATTACTGCAAAATGATGGAGGATGGCTGTGAAGACCATCTCCAGTCTAAATAACATTGCCGAACAATTCTACTGATAAATGTTGCTATGACTCTATATTGATATAAGGAAATAAAAAAGTGCATTCACAAAGGCCTGCATAACTCTGCAAGGTAGTGAGACAAGTACACTTGCGATCAAAAGTTTGGACACAACTACTCTTTTTTTTTTTCTTTTTTTCTTTTTTACAAATTAAACTAAAAACAAAACTAAACTAAATAAAACTCAAATAAAACAAAACAATAAATAAACATATAAATAAATAAAACAAGATTTTAAAAATCTAACAAAGTTAGCGTAACTGAAATAACTAATGGAAGTATGCGATTTATGTAATAAACAATAAACAAATAAATAATATATTTTATATAATGTAAAAAAAAAATTCAATCAATTTGTCTAAAAAGCTATTTCCAAGCATTTAGACATAACAGGTTTTTAGGATCATGAGAATCCTAAAAATCTCAAAAAGATGTGTGTTTAAAACTTTTGACTGGTAGTGTATGTGTTAGTGTAGTGTTAAGTTACCTGTGGAGTCTCATCTCTCTGGATTAAAACTAACCTCAATCTGCATCAAAAATCATTATTTTTCAGTTGTCTCTCCATGCCACCACAGATTAATGGGATCATGGGTATTGTTAATTATAGGATCTTTGTTACTGAAAAATTGTCCCTGACATCCGAGATTGACTCGCCCATTTCCTACACTGACAACTCCGGCTTAGACCCTCTTACCCGCTACTGTCACTGGGTATGACCAATGCAGTAATTACACATGTGCCAATCCTGTCACCAAGATCAGTCACTCTTAGGTGAAGGTTGAATCAAAATGATGGAAACTTAATCAGATGTGGCGTGCCATATCAGGGGATAATCTCTGCAGGTGCCAATCATGGAAGAACAAGGTAAGGACTGCTTTTTGACATGGAGTGTGTCTGTCCTGCTGTTTTCTGTTAAATTTGTCTCTAGGCTATGTACAGACCTAACCGAATAAGCTAACCAAACGAGTGTGCACAAAAGTGTATTTCAGTGTCCCTTAGTGAACAAGGCATGACAAGTTTCAGTTTTTGAGCAGTGCGATGCCATGGGAAATACTGCCAAAATGGATAGCGAGGTCAGTTTGCACACCTCGTCTCTCGGGAAACCAGGAAGAAGCTGTCATCGGGAGCATCGATCCAGTTGGGTCGTCTCTTGCGGAGCATCAGGCCACTGCCACGAAGGTTGGAGGCACCGGTGCTGCTTCCATTATGCTGCTGAAAGAGGGAAGGAGATGGGAATCTTAAAAATATTTCAAAATACTTCTTACCATTGATGCACTTTTGCAAACCTCTTGCAAAAGAGTTACTGACTATATGCCCTCAGAGGACTTCAGTATTAATTTTATAGTGAGCATAAAATATTTGATAGATGCCTAGAAGCTCAGGAGTCTCAAATGCAATAAATTAAAAAATAATTTAAAAATAAGTTGGAAGAGTCTTGTCAAATAAAAAAATTCACATATATAAAATTAGTGTGTTGCTATCGGTTGATATTTTTTGTTTTGAAATGCATTGTTTTTCTTAGTGAAAGAAAAATTAAGATAATTATAGTAAAATTGTTTAATCAATATTTCATGTCTTTGCAAAAAACATTTTTTGCATTTATTTATTTGTTTTAAGTTGTCATGTAATAAACAGAATAATTTACCGATGGCTGGTTATTATTATAACCTTGTTGATGTTTCTCACTAACTTAGTTACTCCCCAAAGTACAGACTTGTAATACATTTTAAATCACAAGAAGCACACACACATGCATGCACGCACACACACACACACACAAAGCAATTTTCTTATATTGGTGTCCTAGCTTGAAACTCAACCTGGGATCTATAAACTTGTTTGGTCCCACGAGATGCAAATAATATGTATATAGATTGAAAAATAAGGCAACTTGTAATCTTCTTCAGTTTTAGAAATGGCAGGGCAAAAATGAGGTGAAGCTCCATCCACTATATTTACATTATTCATCTCATAGATGAACAGTGCCTTTGTGTTTGTTTGCTGCCTCTCACTTCTCATTTCCATTTCACCCAGCCGCAATAATCTGTGGGAAACCTTCGAGGCTGGAGATTGAAGCTGTCACTTGAACCAATTCACAGCATCAACAGTATCTGCATTTGAATATGTTATAAGATAGAATCTCTCACTCTCAGCAACACGAATGCTATACAAGTCATTTTCTTCCAGTCCTAATGAAAGCACACTGATAATATATGAGACCCCTGCTTTAGTCTAAACCAGTGATACCAGTGAATCAAGTCATTGTTACTTACCAGAATGGGTCCCACAATATGGGCTGGATTTTCTATGATAAAAAGAGGTAAGAAATAAGCATATTATAATGACATTCATTTTTGACATCTATACCATTGCACAAAAGGTTCTTTAGATTATTAACATGTTCTTCACACTTAGAAAAACAATGGTTCTTTTAAAAATAATGGTTCCAAAAAGTTTTTTTTTTGCAGTGATACTATAGAAGACACAGAAGAACCATTTTAGGTTCTCCAAAGAACATTCTAGCTCTTTTGACACAATCTCTATTCACCTTTAAAAATAAAGGTTCCTCAAAGAATCTGTGAATGGTTCTTAAGAGTGCTATGTATTTGAAATGTAAACCCACCTTGTCCTGGAGCACCGGCTCTCCTCTCTGCAGATTCAACCCTGCCGTGGTGATGATAGCTCCGTTTTCCCAACATGCCATGTGAGCCATGGCTGGGAAGAGAGGAAAGTAGGGGGTTCCAAAAAGTTTTTTTTTGCAGTGATACTATAGAAGACACAGAAGAACCATTTTAAGTTCTCCAAAGAACATTCTAGCTCTTTTTACACAATCTCTATTCACCTTTAAAAATAAAGGTTCCTCAAAGAATCTGTGAATGGTTCTTAAGAGTGCTATGTATTTGAACTGTAAACCCACCTTGTCCTGGAGCACCGGCTCTCCTCTCTGCAGATTCAACCCTGCTGTGGTGATGATAGCTCCGTTTTCCCAACATGCCATGTGAGCCATGGCTGGGAAGAGAGGAAAGTAGGCGTCGTGGGGGCTGCACCTGTAGGCCAGGGGTGCGATGAGGCCGTTGAACATGGGTTGCTGGACGAGTCTCTGAAATGACAGGATATTCACTGTGATCTGAGAGTTACATCTCAATGGAGGCAGTTCTAATGTTTTGCGGCTTACCAAGATACTGCAAGATGCTGGTCAGGGTGCTCCTCGGGGAAGATTTGGGCTTCATAGGTCGCCCTGTCATGCCCTCTGACACCCGGATCATATCTATTCATCGACCGGCAGTACAAAACAGACAAACGGAGATAGAAGCAAGTCAAAGAGCAAGAAAGAGACATTCACACTTAGACACCAACATGAGGCATTCTGAACAGGCCGGCTTGATGGATGTCGCGGTGATACACCAACCCTGCGGTGACTAATCTTTCTGACCAGACAACGATTTTCATGGGAGCAGCAAGCAGAGTCAAATCTCATTTACTGCTCGGTTCGTTCTTTAGGCCCTAGTGAACATATTTCTTTCCGCTGAACTCCACTAGTAACTAGACTGGTGTCACTTGGGTAATTTTAGGGAGGTTGATTCTTTGGTTCGTTTTAAAATTCATTAAAACTCCAGAGGAGTGGAAGTTGTTTAAAGCCATTCTCTTCAAGCAGTACTTCTTGTTGACTTGGCAAACCTGGAGAGAAGCTGTCTTGAAGATGTACCGATATAACTTCAATTCATTACCTCTTCAACAATATATCGAATGCGGAGAAAAACCATCACTGAACTGGGTGATGCATTATCTACTGACATAAAATCCATTCAACTGTGCCTTTGGGGAAGTGCTGAAATAGCAGTTCTCTGACTTTTATATGTGTAGTGTAACAAACCGTTCTCTTCACCTTTGAATCCTCATGGTTTCCAATGTGTTTTATTAAACTCTTATGATTCATAGTGTCAATTGTATGCCACATTTCAATGCACTAAACCCGATTAATGCCATGATTTTCATGCACAATCTCTGATGGGCAGGCAAAATGTTGAACATAACCTAGTTAGCCAGCATGTTGAATGAGGTTGGAAAGAGGAAAACAAATGCAATGTTGCATTCACAGTGGCTTCTTATGAGTGTGTGCGTGAAGGCAAGGCAGGAGCCGATGGAGCTCATGCTGTCGGGAGATTTCACATGACCGCTGCTCTGCTTGGTCTGTAGGTGTGCGTGCAACAGAGTGATGGACAGGTACACAAGACACATGAAACTACAAGGACTCAGATAGGATGGTTTCAGCCATGGTTTTATTTGTGTTTTGGTTGCCCACAAGACATTCACACAAAGAAAAATAAAAGAGAGAGACAAACCAAAGAGCATGCGGCCCCCACCCGGGTCCCTCATGCTTTAGGACACATGTCAGAACAACTTCTTATGGCTGAGGATACATACAGACGTGTTTGGGGTGGAGACAGAGGTGGAATGGAAGCATAGAATGGAGGTTTCGCATGATGGGAGTGGGGGCAATGCAAAACTGAGTGGAAAACTTCTGATTGGATAGTTGCAGAGCAGGTGATTGGAATTGACTCCCTGTAAAAGTGACCTATTTACAAGTGCCTGTCGAGAGGAAATGTGCCTGGCTACCATGATCTGTAACCTCATCTTTGGGCTTGTTTAAAAGTGTGTTGCATATTTGGGGGTTTTGAGTTTGTGATGTATTTGAAAAAT
>NW_015505226.1:4695614-4705679 GCF_001515645.1 Sinocyclocheilus grahami
TGTTGCATATTTGGGGGTTTTGAGTTTGTGATGTATTTGAAAAATTATGGAAAAAAATATGAGATGCATCTTTCCCTTTCATTCCAACTCGGTGTTTCATTAATTAACATCAACTCACATGCACTCTATGACAAATAATAATCCAGAAACCATTTAAGAATCCCAAAAATCTTAAATTACTGCCATCATTGCAGATCCTTCCCTTTAAAACTGCATGTCTAGGGCCATTTCTCTTTTCTGTGCCAACGTAACACTTCCCAAGACACAACGTCCTAATCAATTACTGCTATTGACCAACTTCCTCAGCATTTTAAATTGGGCTTTTGACAAATTACAGACTAGTGTGCAAACTCTTAAGAGAACAAACTTCAGCTTTTAAATATCAGAATAGCAAACACATTAGGGAACTTTTGTCTACCCTTGTTCCAACTGCATGACTCAATATTTCGTAAACAACGTTTTCCAACTTACTGAACATCTAATTAATTAGATCATAAACTGCACCAAAAATGAGACTGATAGTCCATCATCTTTGCATTACTGAAAAGCACAATAGAATAATTACTTTAACAACACTTCATCATATCATTACATACATGCATGCCTCTGAACTGCCTGTCAGTGTTAGCTACCAAATGATTGATCGGTTGCACACGTAATAGCAATTAATTTAGCTATTTCACATAATACTTCATGAAATATTGTTTTGTATACCAGTCTGCTACAATAAAATAGACATATTCTTCCCTTGGAGACATTAATGTTCTCTGTACAATCAGTGATGAAACTGTCTGTATTCAGAGGCAGTTCAGTGGTAGCGACAAAAATGAAAGCCGAGGCATTAACACACATACACTGACAATCCAGACTCAGAAGGTACATACTTCCTTAAATTTTCCTGACAGGGACAGTATTTCAACTATAAATCTAGGCACGCACCACTATGATTTGTTTTTTCTTCTGTTGATGTAATTATTCCTAATAATTAATTTGATCTCAGTCAAAAAATAAAATCTTATTGGACATTTTATAATGGTTCAATAAAAATCTAAATTTAAAAAGGCCAAAGGGATTAAATTTGAAATGAAAAGATGATTGAAACAAAATATGGAGGACAGGCAGTCTTTATTGGAAATGTGGTGGGGAGAATACAAAAACCAAAAATATAATAAACTATAATAACAATAATAATAATAATAATAATAATAAAAACAGTACAAGACAGAAGATGGAGGGGAGGAATGACAGCAAGATGTGGACAGGTGTGGTCGGGGAACAGAGTGGGTTGGACAGTGTGGGTGGTTGTGTGTGTTTGCACGTGAGGCTGAAGTTAGGAATTTAAAGAGCTCTTACACTCCGCCTTTATGGCACCACAGTTAATGGGCACAAAGGGGCGGCGTGCGGCCCGGCGCAGCCTGATGAGGTCGCGGCACATGTGACGCGCCAGCTTGGTGAGGCGGGTGGCCTGCAGGAGAAACGCCTGCTTAGTCTTCATGGAGGATTTGGGGCTGCCGCTGTTCCTTATCGGAACCATGTGGGAAGACTGACGGGCACCATGGCCACGAGAACGCATCTCCTATGGAGAGACAGACAATGAAGGAAATGAAGGATTAATATAAGAAAAACAATGGAAATACAATCAAAATAAAGAGGTATGATGGGAAAACAGCAGAAAGTGAAAGAGAATATAATGGCTTTTTTAAAGTTTTGAGACAAGACCTGATGTCTCCTTGACCTCTGTTCATTCACATCCAGGATAAATGGCTTGTGCCAATCACAATGTGTTTTTACTGTAAAATTTTGACTCAATTTAATTTTTAAAAATGGTATTGGTACTATGATAACACTTTTCAACACAGCTCTATATATTAACATTAGTTAATCCAATAGATAAAATATGCAGGCAATGAAAAATATTAGGGATGCACGATATATCGGCCACCATATCGGTATCGGCCGAAAAAAATGCTCATTTTTTCTGTTATCGGTATCGGCCTGATAAGAAAATTTGGCCGATATCTTAAAGCCGATAAATAATTCATTATTTCCTTCAGAGACACTTCAGATGCGCGCTGTTCTTTTGCAGCCTTTTGTGCAATTGTACGTTGTAATATTGTGTTTATTTGATGTATATCTGATTTATCTCATATAGAATGCATTTGGTTAAGTTAAAAGAGCGCTTCAGTTTACCGGTGATCGTCTTTAGCTCAGCGCACGCAGCTCAAACAGCAGTGCACAACATTAATAACTATGATTGGGAATGTCGTGTATATAACATTCTAATGAGAACATTATTATAATAAAACGTTGTGCATTCTTTGGGTTTAGTTGCTGTGTTTCAGCGCGTTGTTATGGGAAGAGCGCATCCACAACAGGATCACACATTCTGACTATAGCATGCAATAACTGCGTCATTTGTCATTTCATATATAAGTTGTAATATTATGTTTATGTTGTATTAATATTAATCTCAGGATGCATTTCCTTGAGTTAAATAAGCTGCCAGCAAAACGCTTCAGTTTACCGTGTTCATTCAGCTCTTCAGCTTCAGCTTGAGCTGCAGCTCAATGGCTGCTATTTAAAACAGTGGTATTAATTTGTTACTTTTTCAAAATCATTGATATATTATTAATAACAACAACCACTTGTATTTTTCTCTTATTATTTTCATCAACAATATGGTTTAGTAATTAAAATCATTTAATTATTGTCCGTGCAGAGGCTATTCCGTTTTATTGATCTATGGCGCATTCATTTTGATTCTTTACACGTGTAATGATGTCCAGTGACTTGTTTGCATTATTTATGCATTATTTTATTTATTTGTAAGACTTTTTTATGACTAAATTTGGTAATGGGAGAGTAAAAATATTTTTAAAACGTACACCGTTCAAACTAGGCTGCTTAGTGTTTGGGATGTGGCTTTTAATGATGAGACCTTTTTTGTAATCAGGCTCTCAAAAAATATATAACAATTTGGATATAGATTTATCGGCCAACATATCGGTTATCGGCTTTCAAAAATAAAGAATAATCGGTTATCGGTATCGGCCAAAATTTTCATATCGGTGCATCCCTAAAAAATATTTTTATTTTCAAAGCATTTAATTTAGGTTAATGTTTGTTTCTATGAATACATTTTTAACAATTTAATAGAAATGTAATATATTATGAACAAGAATTAAATAATGAACAACAGTAGAATTTCTTATTGTAAATGTTGAAAACAGTGATGTGACATTTTAAGTATTCTTTTACGAATAGAAAGTTTAGGTACTGGGTAGGATTAGGGATGTAGAATATGGTCATGCAGAATATGTGCATTCTAAGTACTAATAAACATCCAATATGTTAATAATAAGCATGCTAATAATAAGCAACTAGTTAACAGTAAGAATTGCTCCCTATACAAAAGTGTTAACGAAAGTTCAAAAGAAGAGCATTAATTCAAATAACACTGATATTATAAATGTCTACTGTCACTTCTGAACAATGTAATACATCCTTGTGGAATAAAATAATTTGCCTCAATGCAGATCCACACTGTCAGAATAGTACTTACATTGGGTGCAGGGCTTGGAGGCGTTTTTTCCTCTGCCCCCTCAGCTCTGCTTGGCATCTTCAGGCCACCATACTTTTTCCAATACATCCAACAGGACACACAAAGGCGACACTGCATGTTTGGAGGACCCCACGAGTACCACTGAGCAGACTGTGCGGCTGTAAACAGAGAAGAATAAATTAATGACCCAGAAGTGCACTACAAGGTCGAATTATGCCTGATGTGTCATATTCTTGTTCAGGAAAATCTTCTTCCTATTAAATTAATTCTGTATAACTAGGTCTGTCTAAAGGAACACTCAGCCTTCATGAAAATGTAATTGCAAACTAAAGAGAAATATAAAGCAATGTCCTAAAACACAATGATAGAATTAGGTGTTGAGAGGAATGAAATTCCCTCTATGCTCCCCACTGTGCGTTCATTACTAAAAAGTAATATAGATCCAGACTAATCATTGCTGATCACACAGATTTTGATGTGGCAGCTTTGATTGATCTAATTGGAAGATAAACGGGAGAAAATGCAGTATCCAGCCCCATTGATTGCAGGAGGTGTGACGTGTCCTCTGGGTGAAGCAGCGAAATTGATTGGACGGCTGTGTTGACTGTAATTAGGCGAAGAGGGTCTTTACTCACCAAAACAGCTCTCACATGCGCGCCCGCCTCCGGCTGTGTGGAAACTGCCTGTGCCTGCTGCACCGTTCACAGTAGCCATTTTGCCGTTACTGACGGAGATCTGGTTAGGATTGGGTTTGTTGCTGTGAGGCAAAAAGCAAATTAGATTTCACAATATAATCTTCTAAAGGAGGGTTTATAAACATGCAAAATTGAAATCCGATCACAAGTGGTCACTGGAGATGCAGCTGAGACTGATCCTAATATAAAAGGCCATCTGAATCATGTGAATGGCGTACAGATCTTCGAAAATCTGGTATTTAACAGATGCTAAAACTCACTATGTGGGGATGTAAACTTGCTTCAGTTTGCTCTCTGCTTCAGCTGCCTTCAGTCGTTTCTGTACAAAATTATAATATTAAGCTTTAAGCGAGATCAAAGACAGTCAGAACAAACAGAGAAAGAGATTACCAGATAATTAAAGTTAATTTATTAAAGTAAAGCATAACTTCAACTAATTGCACTAAAAACGCTGCTCACCTGCTGAACATATCTGTCTGTGGTTTTCCACATGTAATAATACTCAATGATGCTGGTCAGCGACTTCCAAGGAAGCTGAAATAAAACAGGTTATTTAAGACGTTAAAAGTCAATGTCTCACTGAAGATACAGCTCTTGTCTTCATTCTTTAAGGGGTCAGAATTTATGGAATATTTATTTTGAGCGTAATATGTCTAGAATCACATGCAGATGCACAAGATTATTCATGAGCACCTGCTGAGCGCAAGGAAACGTGCATGAAACGGGTGCAAAGAATTTTTAAAAATCTTAAAGCTGACCGAGCCCCCACTTTTGGCCCGCATCTATGCGAGGGTGAGCAGAGTATAAAAATGAGCACAGAGGTGTTCTGTGCTGACAGCTGGTGTTATGAAGAACATTTAGAATAACATCCTGAGGTGCTGCTATGTATTTTTAGTGGCTGATTTCTTTGCTTTTCTTTCGGTTTTTGAACCCGGTAAGGAATAAGGATGGAAATCATTAGATTACAGTTCTTAAACTGTTATGCTTAAGTTGTGTTTAAAACAAAATGACAGTTAAAATCATGCTTTAACCAAATAAAACAAAGTTTTTTAAAAACAATGAGAAATAACATTACAAACATGTGAGAAACGTGGCCCTTTTTATGCAATTCCTTTTTTAGCTTTAGTAATTTCCCTCATTCTGTATATGGGGATTTGACTACATGCACTTTGTCAAGGTGTTATAAATGTAACGTATCATTATGATAGCTTATTACTACAGTTTAACACAATTTTATGAATAATTATAATATAACAATTAGACCACTTGAAATTTAATATAAAAAACTCTGCAAATCTTTAAAACTAGATGTACAGAATGAATGCAGAATCAGCCAGACAAACTCATCTAGATATCTGAACCCTGCATGGTCGATGATGTTTTATATCCTCCTCTTCTATCTATTAATCACAGCACAAATCAATCACTATTGATTGCTGCTTTAAGACCGAAAGGGAAACAAAGAGTAAGAGAAAACCAGTGCACCATTTAAACCACCCCACAAAGTCAATCTCTATGGGACTACTTGGTGTTCTTGAACAAGTGATTCTTATTGTGTGCTACAAAGTGGCTCAGTAGAAGTGCAGTTCTTTTTCATTCCATTTTGAGAAATGAAGCCCCAGAGTAAAGAAATCCCATTTCTCAGAGCAATAGAAAACAGCTTTTCCTTGTTCACACCCCAACAACAAAGCTCTCACTCCAGCCCCCATACAAATAAGTACCCTTGTCTCTGAATGAACGGATCAAATGTACTCAGTTATGTCAAGAAGCAACATGCTCCAAATCAAACCCTTTCAGCTGGTCCAATCTTCCCATCTCTCAGCCTCACATCCCCTCATCTCTGCTGCTACTCTTTCATCCCTTCGTTTGAAGTTTCGTTCTCTGCTTTGCTCCTCTAAACTGTATAATTTCTGTTTTTTCAACAGCACCACATATAACAATCCATTTTAAACTGTTCTTATTTTGCCCTATAGCACCTTCCAAGACATATATCTGCTAGGGGTGAGAATCTTGAGGCATCTCATGATTGAATTCCAAAATCATTCTCGATGTCTTTAATCTTTAGTAGCCAAGAAGCACAAGGAAAAATTGAGTGTAAACATTCCACATAAAAATTCTAAAATATGTCTGCGCTGACACATGTATACGATCATATCAAGCATAAATTTAGCTGTTGTCAGTCAGTGTGCATTTACTGCTGCAGTGCATGAAAATTAAATATTGAGTAAATAATAAATTAAGAAAAGTATGATATATTGTGTCCTGCGAAGTGAAGTATTTTCAAGAGTTCAAGATCTTGCCCACTGCGTGACTCTCATCTGTAATATTTTGTCCAGAGTACACTTCTGTTCAAAAGTTTGGCGTAAGTTAGTTTTTTCTTTTATAGAAATTAATACTTTAAGCAAGGAAGCATAAAATTGATCAATAGTGAAAGAAACTTTTTCTTCTAAGAATTCTGAAAAAAATATCACCGTTTCCACAAAAATATTATGCAGCACAAACGTTTTCAAAATTGATAAGTATCTTGAGCACCAAATTGGCATATCTGAATCATTTCTGATGGATCAAGTGACACTGAAGACTGGAGTAATGGCTGCTGGAAATTCAGCTTTGCTATAACGGGAATAACATAACACAGGAATACATTTTAAAATGTATTTTAAATTCTAATATTTTACAATATTAACTTTTTGTACTGTATTTTTGATTAAATAAATGCAGCCTTAGAGAACATAACAAAAACATTCTTTTTGAACATTCTTTCAAAAACATTCGAACCGACCCCAAACTTTTGAACAATAGTGTTAGAATCATTTGAAAAAGAGTCACAATGCATCAAATCAATTCTTCGCCCATCCCTGCGTTCTGTGCATACTCACAAAATCTTGCCGTATATCATTGAAATCTTTGCCGTACTTCTCCAGTGCCTCCTCAAACAAGTTTGCCTCTGACGAGCTCCACTCCTCCATCTCATCCCGGCACAGCACTGGCCCTCCTTGAGGAACGAGCACGCTCAGAGCACTGGAGAGGTCATAGCCGTGCCGGTGCAGAGTGTCCATGGCATGGAACTTAAGAGAGTGAGAGAGACAGATAGGGAGTGAATTAATCAAGTTTCTTTAACAACTCCAATGGATATATAGAGCGAGACCGATGGTGCTGATGGGATGGGTACCAGTGTGATGTCTCGTGAGGCTGCCGCGGCACTCATGTGTAAGCTGGGCTGTCTGACGGAGCTGCTGCAGTCCAACGCTCGAGCAAAAGTACCAACCGCTCTGCACACAGATCACCAGATTCAACATGCAAATTTAATTATGCCATCAGTTTCCTCGTTGACACAGTTTCCAGTGTCTTCTTCAGCAGTGGTTCTCAACGTGCAGTTCACAACCCGAAAACAGATCTGTTCTGATGGAGTGGGAGAGTGGGGTGGGGGGGGGCGGATTGGGGTTGGGGAGGACGATGTGATTGTTCGGTGCAAATTTATCTGTAACGGATATCTGTAACTATACAGATTTCCTGATTTGATTTGATTCCAATTCATAAGCTCTCAATTCAATTGTGCCTATTTCAATTATAATGTCCCTTTTGCTATAAAGAAACAATATTTGGATCACAAACATGGTTTGTGCCAACCACAATGTTTTATGCATAGACTTATTGGCTGACAAAAGCATTATACCATTGAAACTCAAAGGATATTCAGAAACCAAACAAACTGTAGAGACAAGCCAACTTGTTGTTGTTGTTGTTGTTTTTAAACAACAAAATCAAAATATAGTTCATGGTAATATTAATCAATTTCAGTGTTTGACACTTGCATTTACAGAATTGCAAAAACATACCGAGCAACCACAAGAAACTGGTCAATCTGTTTGTTGGTCAGCGGACAATCTGGGTCCCACATCTTCATCTCTAGTTTGGACTGGTCTCTGTCATCAGGTTCTCCTAAAGAGAAAATTTCTTTCATCAGAGCTGGCTGTGTAAAACCAGAGGGTAAAATCAACCATCAACTATTCTGTCAAGACAACCCAGGCAACTTGTTCCCATGGCAACGATGGGAATTAACACGTAAATCAAACCTGCCATTAGGTAATGATGGAAGACAGCCTGCTTAGCAAGATCGTGAAGAATGATGATGATGAAAGGTATTATCATCATCAGTCCACCAGCCTGTCATTTGAATGAAGAGCAAGGCACTTTATCCTACATTGTGTAAATGCCGAACTATCAATTGCTTTTGGATGAAAAATGTATTCTAAATGAGATGGTCAGAATATGCAGGTTCAGATCAAATGTCCTTCCTTACCGTATAGCTATCATTTAAACAGGTAGAACCCTGTATCCATCTTGTCAATGTAGATGGAAAAGTTTCCTATCTTCTAAAAGCAGGACATGGGTAAATCAACAACTGAAAAGTGCTTCCCTCACACTGTCACTGGTCTCTCATTACAGATAATGGGAGCTGTTGACTGGACATTTTAGTAAGTTTGTGGGAGAGGAGCAGGGCCACAGATTTACAGTCATATTGTGGTCACAAACTGGCAGAAGAGCAATTTCACACTTTACCGGTGAACATGGCGATACTGTAAATGTGCAGTTTTCCTTCTGATGCACCGGTGCTCACAATCCTAACCCTTAATTGTAAAATTGAGAGACTGCAACTAAGCAAACCAACCCCATGAGAGCACTATTTGTGATGTTACAAATGTTAAATGTTACAGCTTAAACACAAAATAAATCGCCTCCCTGCCTCCAAACATAAAGATAACTTACAAATAAAGCCATGAATCTCAATTTAAATCAATGTGAAATCCAACATCAAAGAACTAGTGGCGTCAAAAGCTAACTGTGGTGTTGCATCATGTCGCCCACATCCTGGCCAAAAAGTTGAGCTTGAACACACCACAGAGACTACAGTCAACTAGCATGTACATTCTGCATTTGTGAGAGAAAAAAAATAACTCTCCATACCAGCAGGTGACAGTAGTTTTTCTACTTGTACACCGTTTCGACCAGCAAATTCAACATGCTAAATCAGCCAAATTTTCAGCATCATTACTCTAGTCTTCAGTGTCACATGATCCTTCAGAAATCATTCTAATATGCTGATTTGATGATTATCAATATTTAAAACAGTTGAGTCAAATTTTTTCAGAATTCTTTGATAAATAGAAAGATACAAATTTCAGCATTTATCTGAAATAAAAAGCTTTTGTAACATTCTACACTATACCATTTAAAAGCTTGGAGTCAATATTAGGTTATAGAAATTAATACTTTTATTTAGCAAGGATGCTTTAAAGGGGTCATATGATGCTGCTAAAAAGAACATTATTTTGTGTATTTGGTGTAATGAAATGTGTTTATGCGGTTTAAAGTTAAAAAAACACATTATTTTCCACATACTGTACATTATTGTTTTTCCTCTATGCCCCGCCTTTTTGAAACGCGTTAATTTTTTTCACAAAGCTCATCGGTCTGAAAAGCGCGGTGTGCTGTGATTGGCCAGCTATCCAGTGCGTTGTGATTGGCCGAATACCTCAAGCGTGTGACGGAAATGTTACGCCCCTCACCATACTGTTGATGCCGTGTCCGGCCGGAGCTATGAGACATAAACATTAAAACCCCATTACAAACGAGGCATTTGTTGCATCCAGTGGGGACATAATTACTGATTATAATGACTTATACTGTCTTTTTACGCTTTGCGTTGCATCGCGCCACGTAAACATAAAACCCTGTCTGCATTTGACAGGGTTTGACAAACAACAAGCGCTACTCAACACTGCCCAAAACTCGCGTTTGAATCAT
>NW_015505226.1:4705828-4720025 GCF_001515645.1 Sinocyclocheilus grahami
AGTCAACTCTCCCAGGATCAGTAAACAGTCCTCCATAAAATGTGCTGCACACATCTGGATATTTGGGTTAAACTGTTCTGGAATAGTCTTGTAAATACAACTTAACCACTGCGGCGTGTTAGAATGAGCCGTTTTAGGTAGGCATGGTTAACTCTTAACTTTTATAAAGAATATTTCTTTGGATTTTAGACTTTAGTCTTTGCAACTTTACAGATCTTCTTTATGCACCAAGAGCTTGTAACACTCCAAAGAGAAAGGAAAAATTGAAATCACATCATATGTGTGATGATAAAGATATTTATAATGTTACAAAAGATTTATATTTCAGATAAATGCTGTTCTTCTGAACTTTCTATTTATCAAAGAAACCTGAAAACAATTTTACGCTCTTTTTAACATAATAAATGTTTTTTTAACAGCAAATCAGAATATTAGAATGATTTCTGAAGGATCATGTGACTGGAGTAATTATGCTAAAAATTGAGCTTTGAAATCACAGGAATAAACTACATTTTAAAATATTGTCAAACAAAAAACATTTATTTTAAATAGTAAAAATATTTCAAAATGTTATTGTTTTTGCTGTATTTTGGATCAAATAAATGCAGACTTGGTGAGCAGAAGAGAATTCTTTAAAAAACATAAAAAATCTTACTGTTCAAAAACTTTTGACTGGTATGTTAGCCTATAGTTTGAAGTTAAAGATATTAGTAATTAATAAGGTGAGTCTGAGATGTTTATTTGACAGTGATTTCACATTTCTTGTTTGTATAAAGGCTAAATAAAAATAAAAGGTGACCATTAATTTATTTGTGCCGTTTTTGTTTTCTAACAATATTTTTTTTTTTATAGTTTTATAGGAAGAGGTTTCATAGACTTTGCAAATTAATTTTTCATAAGTTTGTAGGTACAGACATCTGTTGTGGGTGTTCTTGGCAGTTTTTATGAGGCTTTTTTTAATTGTGTTCATATTGATATCGGAATTATATCGTATCGACCGAAATTAAGAAATATATCGTGATATAAATTTTGGCCATATCGTCCAGCCCTAGGACCACCCAAGAGGCCATATGACTGACAGGTAAAGCAACCAATCACGTTTTGTTTTGTGCAGCATCAAATTTAGAGCCGTGGAAATATCCCCACAATAACAGACCAGTGTGTAAAACTCTTGGATGTATTTTAAAGAGTGTATTCAGCAAATTTTCATATTTCACATACTTTTGAAAATCCAGCATTTATTTGATCCCGATAAGCACTCATTGTCACAGTCGTAAACACAACGGCTTTCTTCTAACATGAGGGGGTTTGGCGTCACAGCATTTTTGTTTCCAGGCGAAATGTTAAAGAACAGGTCTCCCGGGAAATCCTGTAGAATTAAACCAATCCGATGACGACTTCGAAACTCCTGAAGTAGGGCTGCACGATCAATCGAAATGGAATCGAGATCGCGATTCGACAGAAGCTTCGATTGTCATGCGTATTGTATTGCTTTTTATGTATTACAAAATCAAGACTTCACATTGGTTTTCTTAGTAGCATGAAGAACAAAACTATTATTAAAAATGGGAATAAATGATATACAGGAAGCGAGCAAAAGAACATTCCCCATCACTGAAGCAGTCCATGACTTCAGTCTAGCTAGCACAAGGTCACTGAGTTATGTACTCCATTATAATCACTGAAGCGGTCTACAATGGGAAATTAATCCCTTGTTTACACTGTATCTACATTTTGTTGTTTATGAGGAGAGAATCAGTGAGTGCACACAATTCAGTCACTGAGCGTGTGCACTGAAAAAACTCTTAAATTGGCCACTGCATTTATACACTCAAACGAATGTGAGATTCTTTTCTCAACACTGCAAAAAAAAAAAAAGGTTAATGTGAGCAGATCTAAATGAAATGCTGCAAATTCATTTTCACATTTCACTTTAATTGCAACCGTCGTAACAGATGTAGTTCACTTGTGCAGGGGCCTCCTTATCTTGATTTGGGGGGTATTTCTGTTCATTTTGGTGGCAATTGTCCAACTCAGTCTCAGAAAACCTTTTCAAATGGATGCATTGGACCATCCAAGCAAACACAATTCTGATTTATTGACTGTACCCTCACTAAACACTCTAGTTGGAGCTTCATCACGGAGACAAAAACAGTACAGCAAAATATTCATAATATTTCAAATTAACTGACATCCATGATAAATAAAACACACTAACCTTCCTGTAGCATTTCAGGGACATCAGCCTGAAAGCGTGGACCAACACGAATCTCCCCCTTGTCAGCCAATAGTGTCTTCTGTGTGGGGTCGTACACCAATGAGTAAAAAAATGTGTCCTGAGAAAGAAAGAAAGAAAGAAAGAAAGAGCGAAAGCAGCGGATAAAAAAATACTTAAATTAGACATCTATTCAACGTAAGATACAAAACAGCATTTAAAGAAAGAACTTGTGTACCTCTTTATCCAGGTAGGAGAGCACAGCTTCGGTCTCGTTCAGGAGGGCCACACTGCACTTACCCCTATTTCCACCACCCCAAAGAAAAAAAGATAATAAATGATTAAACACGCAGCGCCATGTGTTATGTTCTGCATCAAGCTGTCTCCACAGATCCTCTAATCCACAGCACAGTAAAACAGAGGAGGAAGGGGAGGCACTAGGTGCAAGATTACAGAAGAATATGTGAGTGTGTGATGGTGACATGAGCAAAGATGAAAAGGTGAGAAAAGAGCAGATGGGTGAGAAGACTATAATAAAATTCAGGAAATTAAAGGAGAAAGGGCACAGAGAGGAAACAGATAAGAGACAGACACAGACAATGAGAAAGCTCTGAACAAAAACATTATGGAGCTATTGGAGAGTGGAAAACTGATGCTAATCACTCTGTGCTCCTCCGAATGAGCGTTTAACCATGAACACTGCCACATCTATATACAACCTGCAATGTAAGGAAAGCTACTTTTGAAACTGGAGCTTCCCAAGCTACAAGAAATTAATTTATAGGGACAGTCGCAGCAAACAGCATGAACAACTGTGCGAAAGAAAACAGACTAGCTTTATTACACTTTTGTTTGAGCAGAATATCTCAGTAGAAATCACTGAAATCCAATTCACATGTTTACCGGTGAATTGGAGTTCAGTGATTTCTACTGAAATATATTCTGCTCAAACAAAAGTGTAATAAAGCTAGGGCTGGACAATAATTCAATATCAATATGTATCGCGATATAATTTTTTTCAATAACGGTGATATGATTTTTAAACACATTTCCGATATTTCGATATACATTATCAGTGTTTCCCATACATTGATTTATTTGTGGCGTTTGACTTCGTTGAATAAACATGAGCACTGCACGTTTCAAAATCAAAACGCGTCGCGGGTGTTTTATATGAGTGCATCTCTGAAGGGAACCGACTGTCTTCAGAATAGTTATGACATTTTTATCTGATAAAGCAGCTTTCATGAGCGGAGCTGCTTTGTTTACAGCCATTACTGGAGAAACCGTTAGTTCCACCGCTCTCACAGCGCCTCCTGCTGGCAGACAAGCAGTTTGCATTTTCAATAATAAACCCATTTCCAGCACCATGCTTTTGTGTGTTACTGTTTATGTTACTGTTTTTGCTGTATTTTGGATCAAATAAATGCAGGCTTGGTGAGCAGAAGAAAATTCTTTAAAAACATAAAAAAATCTTACTGTTCAAAAACTTTTGACTGGTATGTTAGCCTATAGTTTGAAGTAAAAAATATTAATATTAATATTAATAAGGAGAGTCTGAGATTTATTTGACAGTGATTTCACATTTCTTGTTTGTATGAAGGCTAAATACCAATAAAAGGTGAACATTTATTTATTTTTCCTAAAATATTATATAGTTTTATAGGAGTAGGTTTCATAGAGTTGGCAAATTAATTTTTCATAAGTTTGTAGGTACAGACATCAGTTGTGGCCGTTCTTGGCTGTTTTTATGAGGCTTTTTTATTATGGTTCATATCGTATCGGAATTATATCGTATCGACCGAAATTAAGAAATATATCGTGATATAAATTTTGGCCATATCGTCCAGCCCTAAATAAAGCTAGTCTGTTTTATGTTAGGGCTGCACGATTAATCGAATGTGATTGTCATGCGCATCTTGTCAGTAAAGCCGGTTCTGTGATTAGTAGTAAATCTCCAGCATGTGCTTTCAGATGGAGCGGCATTTACTACATGGAGCAGTAGTTCACTGACAAGCTACGCAAAATTGCAGATGATTTAATCATGCATTTATGAAATCGAAAAAATCATTCTGCGATTATGAAAGCTGTTTGCATAGCTTGTCAGTGAACTACGGCAATGTGTATTAAATGCTGCTTCATCTGAAAGCACGTGAAAATACCACATTTAATAACATTTAATTTTTACTCCAAATTATCTTCATAACATCAGTCGAGTGTTTGAAATAAATCCTTCTGTGAGATGATGTGGCTTCTTACACAGAATAAGGCACGCAACATATTTCATAGTATTCTAAGCAGCGATAAAGGCTATGTCAATTAGCATTGCATAATTATATACTTTATTATAATAAAAATTATAATAAGACGAACTCAGATAAATCATATATTGTCGTAGTCGTGTGTTTATTAGTCACGCTGAATTAATCAAAGCAGTTAAATCTTCTGTTTATTCAGCAACTTATAGGGATTTCCTGGGTTTCTTCTGTGAGGCGTATTTGGAGTTTCAGCACGAGAGCGCCCTCTGGCCTTCGGATGGAGATTTACTGTTGATCACAGAACCGTGCTTCCCTGAATGATACGCATGACAATCGCAGCTTCTGCCTAATCGCGATTTATCGCCTTTGTGATTTAATTTCGATTAATTGTGCAGCCCTAACTGATGTTTTCAGCTCATCAGCACTTTTTCCATAATTTAGAGAGAGAGAGAGTGTGTGCACGTGATTGCTGGGTTGGGAAGCTTAAGTAAACCACTGGACAGAAAATTTATCGATTTATGAAAAATTGGGGTTTTGATTTGGGGATTTAAACTCTTGACATCTGGCAACCGCAACCACAAAAGCATGTGGAGGCTTGTTACCAATGCAAGATAACGCAAATGTAAATTAAACATTTACAGGATAAATAGTCAGTGGGCAAATATCGGAGATGATTATGTTTAGTTAATTGAGAGAAGCAGAAATCGTGATCACGATTAAAATACGATTCATTGTGCAGTGTTTTATTGTCCATACAACTGAAGTCAATGGTATCCAGTGGTTTTGTGTTCCACAAAAGAAAGTAAGTTTTAAGTAAAATATAATAGCCACACTACCAGATAATATAATGTAGCTAACTGCACTGAATGGCAATCATTTATTAAATTATAATTTAGTTATATTAACAATCTTAATAAATGTGTCCTACATTAAACCTAAAGATGAACAACATTAAACAGACATCATATTTTTTTGGTTTATTTATTTAGAAGGTACCAATACACTGCCACTTTTAGGACAAAGTAGCTTATCACAGAAGAGGTTACTGTATTTTTAAAACAACTGAACTACTTAAAACACTTAAAAAAACATTAAAATATCCCCAGGACTCCCTCATTTGTGATTGAGTGGAAAATAACATATAGTCCTGCTTAGGAGACAATATTTTAACATAAAAAATTACCATTGGCAAATATCATATCAGTAACTCAAATTCAGCTGGTGCATAATTCACAATTGAGACTGACTCTTATGTATGCCGAATTTAAGTTCACACATGAATTTATCTTCTATATTGGGTGACAAAGCTAACAAAATGAATCAAATTGAACTCAGTCTTGACATGTGTTCAGTTCCACATAAAATACATTTTCCCCTGTAAAGGCCAGCTAGCCCCCTGCAATGACTGCTCAATATTTATGGATCACAGAAGCCAAAAGAAAAAATTAAACAAAGAAAGAAGAAAGGGAGTGACATTTCCTTTATTTGGAGGCCGATATCAATTTCAGTGTGCACAGCAGGCCTCTCCAAACCTCGGCACCACCACTAATGTTTCTCATAGGAGGCTTTCCTTTGATTAAAACCACTGCCACCCAGCTCCAGGCTGCTAATGCATTTATCACCTGAATCACAGCGGGTGCTACAAAAGCCCTGGGGTGCCACTGGCCAGCTAAAGAATGGATGCGGAACTGAATCCCAGCCTGGTGTGGGCTGGGGTTGTGTTGTGCTATATGGGTGCTGTTATCTTACCTTAACTGCCCCCTGAAAATGTGAACTGAGGATTAAATGGCACGTTTTGGTCTATCAGATATTAAGAAGCAATTGGATGTGTGGGTGGGTTTACCTGATGTGTGTGGCGGGGAGGGATTCGTACTGGCGGGAAAGGAAAAGCTCCCTGTGGCGGAGTTGATGTTTCTGTTTTTCAGTGAGTTCAGGCTCTGAGGGGGTTTCCTTCTCTTCTTCCAGGTCCTCTGTACACAGGGAATTAATAATTTGTCAAAGACATGGCAACACATACAGCATATAAATAAGAAAAACACATATTTACTTTACAGACCATTTGCATTAGAGGCCACATTAAAAGAGGAGAGCAACCAAATCAGTCGAATGCAAATACTTTTTGCATACACAAAGCATATGTTAAAGAAGACTACTTATTGTCATTTGGTGTTTACTGTGCTGTGTTGTGACCAACATAAATGATTAAAGTGTAATTTAGTGCAAACTGTAGACTTTGGAGTACCATGACTTTTTGATTTTCATAATCCGTATTATATAAATAAAACCTGAGAAAATTAATAATAAAATCAATGATGAATAATATCATAATAATAAAATACTGTGGAAAAAAATCCAACAAAATAACATACTTAGTAATAAAAACAGTAGCACCTGACATCTTTGACAGCACAGGTCAGTTGTATATGGTTAGCTATAAGCTACACTCTTCAACAATACACTTTCATAACTAACTGTTTTCAACATTGACAATAATTTAAAAAAAAATTTGAGCAGCAAATTAGCATGTTAGAATGATTTCTGAAGGATCATGTGATACCGAAGACTGAAGTAATGGCTGCTGAATATTTAGCTTTGCATCAGAGGAATTAATTACATATTTAAATTGTACTAATATTTCACAATATTACTGTTTCAGAGCTAGAACTATCCATTTTATAACAGTAATTGATTTTGATTTGGCACTTGTCTAAAAACAGTGTGAAAAGAGAGGTCACACACTACAGTGTGACCTACACTCACTACAGTAGGTTGACTAGATTGTTTTAGCTTAAAAAAATACATCTCTGCCGTCTAACCAACTAAATGAAACTGCGACAAAAACTGTTCAGGTCGGCTTTGTTTACTTTATTGGAAATGATACAGTATTATGCAAGCATGTGAAGACTACCACATTCTGTGCTACTATTTATCAAGCCTAGTGGTGGTCTTAGACATCAAGCCCACAGATTCATCTCACTTATCCTTTTCCTACAGTCTTTCATTTAGTCAACATCGAAACACTGAGTCAAGCAAAACTGGTCATATATTGTGACTAGGGGTCGACCGATTATCGGCGCTGAAATTAAGCATTTTTATGATTATCGATATCGTCATTTTCAAAACCGATTCGCCGATAAAATAACTTCATTTTGAAACGCGCTATTTGGCTCTGATGCAGCCTGTCAGAACTCCCCACTCTGTGGCCTACAGCAGTCTCCGCCCACCGCCCATCTGATTTGTTGGGAGTCACGAGTCCGACTCATCAATGCGGAATTCACTCTCACTCCGAAATAGTGATGGGAAGTTCGGTTCTTTTCCGCGAACCAGCTCTTTCGGACAGTTCGATTCAATAAACCGGTTGAAAACACCGGTTCACCGGTTCTTTTACGCTCGACGTAATAACGTCATTGGCGATGACGTAATGGCGTCAAGTCTATCGGGGGCTTAACACATTCAAATATAAAGTCAGTAATCATAACATCAGTCAATTAAAACATTTGAGTAAATAAATTACTCCGGGATATTGGTTTATTTCGACTCAGAGGGAGTGTCAACCATGTTAAAAAAAGTGAATAACTTAAGTAATTTGTGGATTAATGCTTACTGGAGACGCGAACCGTTTCAAATGATTCAGTCCGATTTGGTGAACTGGTTCAACCGGTTCACTAAGAAGAACCGGTTAAATCGAACGATTCGTTCGCGAACCGGACATCACTACTCCGAAAGCGCTTGCTAACTGGAGCTGCATCAGTGATCACGCATCAGTTGTCTTTCAAAGGTAAGGCAGCAGCAGACGTTGCTTAAGTTGCATTAAATCACAATCCACTAACATTACACCGAAGCTGCAAAACACCACAATATTATCTATGATTTCCGCGATGTGGAAAACGCGGACGGAATCGCAGAATCCAGTCATTTAAATGGAATTTACTGTATGACGCGGAATGTCACGGAATTTGTCAAAGTGTGGATGAATTAATCAAAAGTAGGTCAGTACACTTAAATAGAGTCGCGATATGGATTAGTATCTGTAAATATTTAGCCGCAAAAATACTATTTAAATATGAATCCTGCATGTTCTGCGTGTCTCTGTGAATGGCACAGACGGCCGGTTTTCTTTTCTACACATACAAAGTGTGCGACGCTCGCGGTGATTTCAGCTTCTGTCGTCTCACTACATGAGGACATAAATACATGAACAACATCTCCAGAACTGCTCTGACTCCCTCTGAGAGTCACTTCATGAGCATTTGACAGTTTCATTGGAGTAAAACTATCTTCATATCATTTACACAGACCTACAGAAACAAGTGCCTCATGGCAACTCGTCAAAATATAAATTCGGGTTAGCTTAAAGAAATTATCAGAAATATATTACTGTGGTGCAGTATGATATACATAATATTACTCAGGGATGAAAGTTTTCCGTCAATTGGAAAAAATGAGGGGAAAAGAAACATGTAGCGCATTGTTGTTGTTCTGTCGGCACACCAAAAATCATCCCCGCCACGGCTGCAGCTTCTTACTGACAACATAACGCCGCTCGCATCATTCAGTCGGGTTATTAGCAGAGAACACAGAGCACAACTTGAATTTCGGCGCGGGATTGCTCTATTAATAATAATTCTACTCATTCATGATATTGATTTAATACAACAGTTCAATAAACAAGTACTGCCTGATTTTGTTCTATGAGCAAATGGAATCTGAAGAGAACTTGTTCAGGAGGCTTTTGTGTGGGAGCACAGATGGGGAAGAGGTGTCAAAAGTGCCTCTTCACGTCTCACTGCCGGCAGAGGCAGATGAGAGGCTCAGGAATGAAGTGATGGCCTTTACTGGTAATAAGAACAAAACACACTTTCAAGGAGAAGGCACATAAAGAGAAATGCGCTGTACTCATGCGGTGAACTGCACACTGACGAACTCTGGACAAAGTAGTGCAGTATTTTTGATAGCAATGAGTACAGACCTGCTGCTCAGTTGATAAAGCATGATGCTTCTCTGGGAATTCATATAATAAAATGTATACCTTGAATGCACTGTAAGTCACTTTGGATAAGCACATCTGCCAGAGGAAAATGCTTTAAACTGACATTTAGCATTTCAGGTGCATCAAAAGACTATGCTTTTCCTTAAAGGGTCATATGGTGCTGCTAAAAATAACATTATTTGGTGTAATGAAATGTTTATGCGGTTTAAGGTTCAAAAAACGCATTATTTTCCACATACTGTATATTATTGTTTCTCCTCTATGCCCGCCTTTCTGAAATGTGTCGATTTTTACAAAGCTCATCGGTCTGAAAAGCAAGGTGTGCTGTGATTGGCCAGCTATACAGTGCGTTATGATTGGCCAAACACCTCAACCATGTGACGGAAATGTTACGCCCCTACCATATTGTGATGATGGCCTGTCAGGCCGGAGCGATGATTCAAAAACATGAAAACCCATTATAAACGAGGCATTCGTTGCATCTAGTGGGGACATAATTATGGATTATTATGACTTATACTGCCACGTAAACATAAAACTGAAATGTCTGCATTTGTGATCGGAGAAATGACAAACAACAAGCCCTACTCTATACTGCCCAAAAAACTCTTAAATATAAAAAATATGAAATATAAAAACTCTTTAAATATAAAAAATTTACTTAGAATCTGTGATTCAGAACAGCCGGCAATTCACAGCGCAAAGTCGTTGTATTTCCTCAGCAACCAGCACGGATCAGCTCCAGGCATGGCGAAGCAGATATCGTCCTCTTTTGGAAGGCCAAACAAAGTAGTTTCGCTTTCACAACGAAGCACACTGCGCCTTCACGACATGGTGGCGGCAACAACAATACTACAGCGAGAATAAAAGTTATGCCTTCTTTCTTTGCGTGAACATTTGGGCAGCGTTATGCAAATCTTCCCACATTGTGACGTAGACATGTGGGGGCGTGTTAGAACGAGCCGTTTTAGGTAGGCGTGGCTGACTCTTAACTTTTATAAAGAATATCTCTTTGGATTTGAGACTTTAGTCTTTGCAACTTTACAGATCTTCTTTATGCACCAAGAGCTTGTAACACTCCAAAGAGAAAGGAAAAATTGAAATCGCATCATATGACCCCTTTAATACTAATTTCACGATTGGTAACTTATTTGTCTTATTCTACTTCTTATTATATTGTTTTAAATAGAAATTTTAAAAAGCTTATAAACATAATTTTTTTAATTTGACAGATGCAAATTATGCCATTACAAAGGTAAAAAGAAAATACCCCTGTAAATCCCTTCACCTCATATTAGGAAGGCAAATTTTTTGTCAGAATTTTTGATTATTGATCAGAAGGTGCTCCTTAATTTTTTTAATTAGGAGGACAAGCGCTCCTGATTACAAGAAGAAAAACACTGCTCTTAAACCGAGTGTGTGACAGGTATGGGTGTGGAATGGGGTTTGGCCCGAGGAAAAATTCTGTGAAAAGATCTTTTTTTTCTCTAACCCGACTACTACAACAATTATTACAACTTTTGTTTAAAAGAATAATCACACAATATGCTATTTCTTCCATGTTTTAATTTTAATGGTAAACCCTTTGTTTGCCAAAAAATAAAGAGTTTAACTCTTTAAAATAAAGAGTTTACTGTGGTAGTACTAAACTCAATCAACACCAGGGAAGGCAGTTTTTGTCAAAGCCCTTGTTATTCTTAATTTTGACATCAAAAAATATTTTTACACCAGACATATATCGGTTCAAAATATCGGTCTACTTGATCTGTAATAATCGGTATCGGCCCTGAAAAACAAATATCGGTCGACCCCTAATTGTGACCAGTTCATCAAGACAAATTTGTTGAGGGCCCCTGAAACATCAGGAAATCAGAAAGCCCTGCTGCCCAATAACGGGCATTTGGTTCTGGTAACTCCAGTGATTACAGCTCTCCTGCTAACTTACACAGGCAATAGAAGACAGACGCATACGCATATACATGAGCAATTTCAAATGACTTATCATTATCATGCTAATGACCACTCATGCATGCCACGTCACAAACCGCCCTTGGTTTCCTTGACGATAACATTCACATTGCCTTGGAAAACTCTCGTGTTCACTCACTTGCGTGTTTGTCAGCCAGCTGGATGAGGCTCTGTGAGATGTCCCTTCTCCTGTAGAAACAGACCACCTTTGCCTCCACATTGCCACTTGCAGTCTGAAAGGAGCGACAAATAAGGTCACCTTGAGGAAACTTCATACAGTATCTGGGGACCGTGAACCTAACACCTCTGTTAATCAATACTGAAAAAGCTTGAACCTGAGGTTGCAGTCTATTATGTTTAATCAGCAGTGCAGTGTTGAATTTATCAACACCTGCTGTGTCTGCACTCCTCTGAGGAGTAATCGGGGAAAAAACGACAACAGCAGACAAGGTTAAAAGGAGCATGAGACAATTTACACCGGATAAATACAAGATTTAATTTGGTACCGAGTAGTTCAACAAGATAATCATAGATTATATTACAAAATATTTATGGCTGTCAATCAATTAAAAATTCTAATACAATCAGTTACAATATAATAGGACTGGGCAATATGACAATATGTATTGCGGCAATTAGAGGTGTACGATATTGACAAAAAAATAATATCTCGATATTTTCTGGGTTTTTATCGATAACGATAATTAGACAATATTTTGCTGAGTGTGTTATTGTGCTGGTCCCTTAAAGACTGCCGTGGACAGCTGACTCCTAAAGTTTTTGATATTCTTCATATTCTGTGTGGTGGTCAGTTCACACTGATAAAAAGTCATCTTTTCCAACAAGTTTAAACTGATTTTTACATTTTATGGGCATTTGTACCTTTATAAAGCCATTTTCTCTAAAAGGGTCCGTTATCTTTTGAGTCAAATTCTTACATTTAATTAGTGAATAAGAATAATAAGACATTTGGGCTGTTACCAAGCAAATGAAATCAACACAGAAGCTGCATTTAGATGAATTTACACACTGTTTAATGCAAGACATGAATGCATTTAACCTGAAATTACAAATGCATAAATAATGTTTTGATATATTAAACATAAAACGTTGAATACTGATATTTGAACTTAAATAATAAAAAGCAACTTTAAATGTGATATAAAACCACCAGGTGGCAGCAAGTCATTGTTATTAAGTGGGTCATTGCGATTGAACCGAATCATTTAAATGTTGATTCATTTGGGAACGAAACACCGTCATGTTGCTCAGAGGCAAAACAGTGCGGTGGCTTTGTTTGGAATTATTTTGTTGTCGAAATAGTGCAAAAACAGGCAATACGGTGTCGAAAATGTAAGTATCTTAGTCTTAATTAACTTCTTGTTTATTGAACTGTTGTTAAAAAAAAAATAAAAAATCAATATCTCATTTGTAATCATGGTAATTCTTGGAGAAAAACGGCACCCTTCGTGTGAAATTAACTATATGAAGTGTTAAAAATTTATACATTTTCTGCCCCTATGTCTTGAATTTTAGATCATTCTAAATGCATTTTATTAGACTGAATCATGCAGTGAAAGAACGCACTCTAAATGCGCACTAGTCTAGACTTCACCAAAGAGGGACTTTGACGTCACGTAATGTATGCGTGTGCTCTGTTTTGAATGTTTTTTGCAAAGTACTCAATGTCAAATCGCACATCGTTAAAACAACAATTACGATATTATTGCAGACGATATATATCGCACACCCCTAGTGGTAATGATAGAAAATTGATTGGCTACGTTGTGTATCGCAGTATGTAAAATATCCGCACAGCAAAGGACTGGTTAAAAGTTTATGACACATTACAGCAATAAAGAAACATGCATGAAAGAGAAAAAGTGCAGGATGTGTTTAAAGTTAAAAACGGCAAAAAAGAACCCAACTGCCCTTAACTGAATAACTTAAGTAGTTTTAATAAGAATAGATGCATATTTAATTCATATAGTGAAGACTAAGAGGTGTTTTACGTTTTACATATTATTAAATTTCTTAAAGCTGCAGTCCGTAAGTTTTGCCTCTTTGTCGCCATCTCTGTTTGAAAACCTGGAATTGCAGCTGTGTACGGAATTATCTAGCTTGCGTGGATTGTGCAGCGGCACGGCTCCAGCTCGGATGAATCTAATGTTTTGAGGAGTATGTGTGGATATTTACTGTACTTCAAAATCACAGATTCTAGCCTACGTCTTGGAATATGACCCAAATAAGAATTTTCACCGTATATGAACAAGTAACAAGTCTGCCACGTTTGTTCTGACCAACTGAGGAAAAAAGCATTACCATAAATCTTGCTACCAATGGTGATTAAATCTAAAGACCGGTTGGCTCATATCACATCAAACCATTCAAATTATTATTATTGTTATACTTTATTCTCAAATGATTAATGTTAACAACATCAGCACTGTTGACTATGAGTATAGTGTGTATTAGCATATAGATCTCAGTTTCTGCACAGTCTAATCTAATTGTCATACTCTTCGAATTTTCATATTAAAGAAATATTAACCCAAAAAGCAAATTATCCTCCCTTCGAACTGGTTTTCTTTAAAATACAAATCTTTGTAATCCCAGGCTATCTGTAATCAGAAGCACATTTATAACTGGAATATAATTTCATTTCATTCACATGTGTTTCATAAACACATAATCCTTTATGGATTATAATCCGCCATCAAAATGATACATTTAATTATTCTGGCTGCTGTGAGAAAAGGCTATAAA
>NW_015505226.1:4720239-4733345 GCF_001515645.1 Sinocyclocheilus grahami
AATTATGCTCCCTTCGAACTGGTTTTCTTTAAAATACAAATCTTTGTAATCCCAGGCTATCTGTAATCAGAAGCACATTTATAACTGGAATATAATTTCATTTCATTCACATGTGTTTCATAAACACATAATCCTTTATGGATTACAACCCGCCATCAAAATGATACATTTAATTTCTGGCTGCTGTGAGAAAAGGCTATAAATGATCCGCCATTTGCAGGATCCTCACATGCCATAGCCTAGTAGCCGTGACAACTTCTTTATGTTTACAGACGTGATGTAATGACGCAGTGCCTTGCTCGAATTTCCCGTGAAAACCTACCCGTACCACTCAAATTAAAAAACCTTATTATAAGCTAACCATTGTGAATCGGGCTAAAGTAAGGCGATAGTTTTTAACACTGGCTGGTTATGTACTTGCTCAAATATTGATTTCGGATCATTTTTAACCAAAAAAAAAAAGTTACGGACTGCAGCTTTAAGTACTCCTATCAAGTAGACCTAGTGTACCTGAAAAATGTAAAGAAAGTTTATCTTTTATTGAATTGGTCTTAATTGTTATTTGCATCTTAGATCTTATTTTTTTTAAACTACATTGTGAAATATATCATTATCATTAGATAAAAATAAATATAATAATAAATAATGAAATGAAATAAAATAAAATAACTCATATAGTGAAATAAGATTTTGGTAATATCGCCCACCCAAAAAGATATGCATCTACTTGCAATTGATCAAATAAATCAATAATTGCTAAGAAAATCCCAATATGATAATTATATGACATAAGATAATTTAATGTTACTAAATTAAAATGTCAAACTGACAGCTCTTAAACAAATATAATAAAATTCACCATGTATGCAACATAGCCAGAATGTAAATTTGGACTGCATGAACACATTTCTCATAAAAAATGCTTAAAAATGCTTACTTTCTTTTCTGTACATTTGATTCTACTTATTCTCTTTAAAGGTGCTGTATGTAAGTGTTTGACTCTACTAAAGCATAAAAATACCATAATATGTTTGCAGATATTTAAGAAACATGCTAAGTTAACATATTTGTTTATCTGAAAAACAATGCTACAGTCAGTTATTCTCCTTTGAAAATGTGCATTCCGGGCCGGAATGTAGGTCTCTGTTTTGGTTTGTGAAACCCGCCCACTGCCAGTTTACCCAATTGTATTTCGGCACCCCGGGTTGCCAGTTGGCGGGAAACACAGCGCATTTCATTTCAGTCATGGAAGCTGGCAAACGAAAAGGGTCAGAGCGGGAAATAGAACTTTCAATAGAACACAAGGCTACTACCATTTAGACAAGAATGTGAAACTATTAATTTTCTTCAGCAATGTGTTGTAATCGGGGCAAGGAAAAAAGTAAAAAATACTAACTCCAGAGTAGGGCTGAACGATTTTGGAAAATAATCTAATTGCGATTTTTTTTTACCAATATTGCGATTGCGATTTAATATGCAATTCTTTTTTAAAGCTCTTTATGTTCTGTATTATTCAACAAAGACAAGCTATAAATCATTGTATAATATGACCAACACACTATTAGATAGATTAAACCTAAATGTTCTTTTCTGTAGGCCAGGCCTATATGTCACGATGAAATTAGGTGATGCATTAATTGATATGAATGACATTTTTATTTAACATCTACAATCACAGTATATTGACTGATTTGTTGAACTTCCAACCTTGTAAGCATGTAATAATTATGTTTAAATAAGCCTGGTGTAAACATTAATATGAAAGTCAGTAACAAATCACACAACCTAAAGTAGATCGCAGAAATATAAAAACAAATCTGTTGCTTTACCACACTACTTTAGGTAATTAATTAAGTCACTGTGATAAACATATGTAAACATGTGGACTGCACTAAACACTTTCTGTTAACTTTAGACCAGTGGTTCTCAAACTTTTTTGGTCGCGCCCCCCTTTAAACCTATAAAAAAAAAACTGCCCCCCTTTCCCAAATCCCCATTCCACCTCAGACTACCAAATAATTTCACTAAACATTATGAAAAATTTATGCTTTTTTATTATAAAAAACCTACAGGGAAAAAACACCTGCATCACTTGAAACATTGAAAAATAGCATAGAGAGAATAACTGTTATTATTATTATTCTCTCTCTGTTATTTATTTATTTATTTATTGTTGGTTTCATGCTGTCCGCTAAGGCATAGGACACACATAGGCTTTCCTCCTCACCAACGACATTAAACACCGTGTCTACACCGGACACGAGCGGCAAAATACAGTAGAACCATTATAATCAGTGATGCTGTGTACACGGGATGCGATGCGACACGACAAAACCCGACATTAAACTGATGCCTTGTTCCATCTATGACATACTGACACAAAGTTAAAATTATTTGCAATGGTCGCTTTGTCGCATCCAGTGTAGAGCTGTTGCGGCACGACGCGACGGTATAGACACGGTGAGTGAAGCCGAGAGCAAGATATGCCTCATCATATTTTCTGCATTTAGCTTTTAAATGACCAGCACCTGCCTGGGTCTGTGCGACTTCATCTATGGCTTTTCTCTTCGCTTTCACAAACCGATCCATCTCCCATTCTAAGTTAAGTCCTTTGGCTGTTTACTGTTTTATTTATTTTCTTTTTCTGCTGATGGCCCGCGCTCGACTTGAAGCAGCACTGCTTAGACCGATGGGTGTGTGTCATCAAAGTACTGCGAGAGTCTCTTACTATAAGAGAGTGCGGTCGTCTCCTTATGCTTTCTCTCGCCGTACTTTGATGTCATACACTCTGTACTTTGAAGTCAAACACACCTCTTTACTCTCGCGTGTCACGTGACCGAGTGTAATTGCAGCCTCTGCGATTGAAAAATCGCGTTTTCTCATATCGCGATATTATCGCAAATGCAATTAATCGTTCAGCCCTACTCCAGAGTGTGGATTTGCAGAGTAGTGAGATTATGTTTTCGGCATAACGGGCTTAACTGTCTATGTGTAATTTATGCATAATTAATTGAGGCAGTCTCGTTTCAGAAAATTAACCATTAGATTTCAAAGTAAGAAATAAATTATAGTATTTTACACCTCACAATGAATAACAGTCTACTTGGTTACGTTTACAACTGGGTTTACGTTTACATAATGTACTCGGCCGACAAATGCGACCTCCGCAGGACGCAGCAGCAGCCTCCGAAATCAGACGCAGATTCAGATTTATAAAAATACACATGAGGTGGTTTATAATTTGCAAACAATACAAATATTGCAAATGTACACATTAGCTGATCAATTTACAGTGTAAGGCTCAATGTTTTCCATCGTCAGGTGCGCTCGTTACTGTTGGTGTCGTCAATCTGGCAACCTGCATATGCTTCAAGTCAGAGGAGGAGGGACCGGGTGAAAAAAACCCTCTCCAATATTTTGAATTTGGACTGCAATACCTAGTTCAACCACTCGGTGTCAATCCTACATACAGCACCTTTAAGTACGCAATCAATATCCCAAAAGGCGTACTTTGTACTACTATATAGGACTATCAATATCTAGAAGTGGTTGTGCAAGAAGAATAATGTAGACCGAGTGCATCTCAGTGGCCACAGGGTGATTGTTTGAATGCCAAGGCCAAAGTAGAATAACAACCTGCAAGCGAACTGAATTTGCCGGACAACTGAATCCTCTCTTTTGACAATTATGTCGAAAGATACATCATGTTGCCAGAAGAAGTGATGACTAACAGATGAGAATATTGTGCAGTGAAGCATGCTTACATTGAAGGCAGAGTAAAAAAAAAATTTTGCATTGTGCATTATGAGTTATGATATAACAGGTGTACTTAAAATCCCTCAGCATTTAAAGGGGTCATATGATGCTTTTTTAAAGATCATTATTTTGTGTATTTGGTGTAACAGAATATGTTGACATGCTTTAATGTTCAAAAAATATTTTTTTAAATACTGTACATTATTGTAGGTCCTATATCCCCCGCCTCTCTCAAACGCTTCGTTTTCTACAAAGTCCCTCCTTCCGACAAGCGCAGTCTGCTCTGATTGGCCAGCTGACCCAGTGCATTGTGATTGGCCAAACACCACAAGCACTCGTCAGAAATGTAACTCCCCTTACCATAATCGCGAGCTTCATCTTTCAAAATAAATGTAAAGACAGTAAATAATGTCATTAGTTTTACCATCAGTTCAAGCCCGAAAGGGGAACAGACACAGTAATGATGCAGTACACAAGCTGCGGTTAAGACAGCTGACTCTACTATGATGTGACCCTCTCTCTCCCTCTCACACACACACACACATGCGCGCGCGTGCACGGACGCACACACACGATGCGCAAAACTCCGCATTTGAACAGTCAATAGCAAATACTTAAACTAGTAACAAAACATACTTACAGTCGCTGATTCAGAAGCGCCAGATTGTCATAGCGAAGTCAGAATTACCTCCTCTCCTAGGTTCACGAAACGGTCGTCCATAAAATGCATTGCTGTTCTGTTGTAAGTAATCTTAAAGATTCCTAAATGCATCTACTTTCGGATGGCCAAATAAAGTGCTTTTGCCTAGAAACACACAGCGTCTCCCTGACATGCTGCAGCAACACGTTTTAACGTTTAAACTTTTTAGGGGGGGTGTGGCAGAGTCTTAACTTTGATAAAGAATATCTCTTTGGTTTTGAGACTTTAGTCTTTGCAACTTCAGGGATCTTATTTATTCACAAACAGCTTGTAACACTCCAGAGAGAAAGGAAAACTTGAAATCGCATAATATGACCCCTTTAATATTTAAAGAGCTGAATCTTTTTTGATCATTATACACACATCTTACAAAAAAATGAAAAAGATGTCAGCTTCACACCGCAGCCTACTTCTCTAAAGGACCCCATCTGCTGCTTTGCGTATCTCACACAGATACAGTTTCTCAGCAAACAAGTACTGGAGATATGACAGACTGAAGGGAGAAGCTCACAGAAATGCAAGTAATTTGGCTTTGGGCGAGGTGGCTGAGGTTCTTGTGTCGATGTCATGACAATGTTTTGTCGACACCTTACCAGTACACCCAGTGTCCACCAACCCAGACTTCTCCCTCCCAGGCCTGAGGGAAATGTACCTTATTCAGTTCCTCTATTCGCCTGATCAGATAAGGGTTGCTTGAAGAATTCTCAAAGAAGACATAATCTGCAAAAGAAGACAGAAACACTGGATTATTTTGTAACCAGTATAAAAACCACATTTTAGGGCTTGGCTGACAGTTAAATGACTTAGGAGATTCAAATTACATAAAAAAGTGCAAGTCATTATTATTGGTATATTAAAAATGGTATGTTACATATACTAAATATGCAATCTACCACCACAACACATTTCCTAAACATGGAAGTTTTGCCAAATACAGAACCTTTCATGATGTGAAACTTGGTGTAGATAGAGTTCAAGACAATACAGCCTAGTGGGGCCAGATTTAACTGATTACCATCATTCATTCTTTTACTATATACGGGAAAATGAAAATATTCATAACGACCGCTGGGCATTTAAGATAAGAAAACCCTCACCAAAAAATATTTTTAGGTGAATGGTCTCTCCCTCACAGACTGATATAATGGGTAATGAATAAAGTATTCATAAAGTGCAAGGAATTAAAGATAAAACTACCTTTTGAATCAAGTAATACCGCCCATAGTTATCTTTAGATAATGAAAGAAATTCTGAGAAATAGTACATTTTATAACGCACTACTTGTTCTGGTTTAGAAAAATACCCTACATCATACAGTTACTATGAGTCTAAGACTTTTGACTTGGCCTTGACTGAGTCTAGGTAATGAATTGTTTATGTTTGGTATACATATAGAAAACACTTTCTCTCAAAGGCAAGATCAGTGAAGAATATGCAAATGCATGCATGTAAACAAACACTTCATTCATGCAAGCAACCGTATTCTGCCACTTGAGTCACATTCCGATACATGTATCTACGGCATAACCGAGCACACACGGGTCACATTAGAACCGTGCAATGTAATAATTTGTCACATAGACGCTCCATTAAAACGTCAGTGAATTCACTGAAAGTCTGCTGAAGCTACAAATTCATTTTCAATGGCACTGCATTAACGGCGCCATGAAACAATGTCAAATCCACAGCGTGTAGCCGGCTAATTGCACAAACAAACGACGCGACGGTTTTGTGTTAAAGAAGTGTTTATGATTAGACGCATGACAACAAATACGCCTCAAAATAGTGCAGATTCACAATGTTTCAGCGAATCAGTGTGCAGAAATTCAATGTGGTTTCTCTGTGGAAAACCGAGTGAGGCGTTACTCTTAAATGCTAGCTCGCTTTGCTACCTTGCATGCCGAATGAGGACCCGTAACTAATGGATACGTGCCAAAAAATGAGACAAATGATCACAAAGAAAAACATCGGCGTCAAAAATCGGCATGGCCAGGTCGCAAGCACAACTCGCTTTTCTCCTGTATGATCAAAGCTAAAAGAAACGTGCTCTATACGCGTGTTTTACATATAGTAATGATTATTTGTTTATGATGTGGCTAGCTAGCAACATAGCCCGCTTGCTAATATGCTAGTGCGGCTATGATAGTTTAAGAGGCCTGACCCACATCAGAACCCAAAATATTCTACATCCACGTTATCGCTTTCTTTTGCAAGGACACTGCACGTGTTAAGAGTTTAAAAGTAAGCGGCCGGTTGCGGCGATTCCGTTGAAACGAACCCCTGCTTCACAGACAAGTCTTGCGGTGGTGTCTGTGTTTTGACTTGCGTTAATTCAGAATATAGACGGACATACCTCCGACCCGGTACATGTTGGCCGCCATTTCTGCCCTCCCGGAGTGTTAAAAAAAACAAACCATAAACTAAAATAAAAACAAAATATATATGTGAATCAAAAAGACATCTAAATCCTGTGACCTTCTAAAAAGCAATCTGGCTTAAGATGTTTTAAATGTGGGGGGTGGATCTCTGTAAGAATAGGAGATTTTTTTGCAGCCCCCCCTCCCGAGATTCACAGTACAATACAGTAACTCACTCACGCGCTAGAAAAGGCTCGAGCGCAGCGGCTTCCTGATGATGAGAGAGGAAGAGAGGAGAGGAGATGAGGGGGGGTGAATGAAGTCTACAGACTGCAGCCTCGACTTGACACTCATGACTGTTTTACACAGAGCATGAGATTCAATTTGGTTAATGTGTGTCATGTTTTTAAAAGTAATATTTAAAATAAACATAGTTTAGCCTACATAATAATATTCGCCAATGTAAATCTTTTTACTATGACAATAAATATATTTAAAAGCCTTTAACTCTGGGAATCATAGCTATTCTTGATACTTTTAAAATATATTTAAGATAATAAGGTAAAAGACAAATGTAAGATAATTTCAGTAACGAATCAGTGCGTGAGTGAGCTATTCGAATCATTAAGGCTGAATTGATTCACGAACCGATTCAGACCTGGTTGGAATGATTCGGATCAAACGAGTGATTAATTCACTCTTTTCGCACTCTAATTCATTAATTTAAAAAAAGAAATGTATATTAAACTTGGTTAATGTACATTGCTTTAAAAAAGTAATATTTAAAATAATACACATAGCCTAAAATACCTGTAAATATTTTTAACATGATAAATAAATAAATAAATAAATAAACGCATTTAAAGGCGTTTAATGCTGGGAGATTCATGGATATTCCTGATACAACATTTGAAAAAAAAAATTTAATAAGATGAAATACAAATAAGATCAGTAATAATTCAAATCAGATTGAGCTGTTCGAATCATTCAGACTGAATCACGAACCGATTCAGAACCTGTTGACATCATTCGGATCAAAATAGTTATAAATCACGCCAGTTAACTGAAAACACGAGATGGCTTTAATGCTGAAAATTACACCGAGAAAGGCAATAAAATAGTTTAGCTATGCTATATGGTTTTATAAAAGCGCTAACGTTACATCCAAGAATGTAAACCAGACTAATCGCTAGAACAACACTACTAGCAGGGATCACTGTCTAATTTTAGTTTAGTGTGTGGGTAGACAACCATAGCAATATTGATTTTATATCGAACATTTAATTCAGTCCAACGTGACGTCCTCCTGGTCTACTCCATTGCTAAAAAAAATAAATAAATATAAAGTTCAGCAAGTTGACTTGTTAATCCCAGACATGCGCCGTGGAAAAACTCGTTTTGCGTTTGGGAACGCCCGTTCTTCTGGAGCGCACAATCGAGCGCAATAGGCTTGTCGATCTGTGACATCACTGTATGAAACAGCCCCCTGAAGGCTTGGGGTTTAGATGATGCACAAAGCAAGAAGTCACTTTTCCACGGTTCTCCAAACTGACACGCGCTCATTCTGGAAAAATAATTTTAGAATCTAAAAGAGCTACTGAGCTGGACTCGCGAATTTGGAGCTGCTTGTTTTTTCTCGCGCTTTCAGAAACATACTGGATTTTAACTATGACAATCATTAAGCCATATTGTGCGTCGTTTGTTTCTTTTTCACTCCAATCGGTGATGCAAATCTGATCCAAAATGAAGTTTGGGAAGAATATATGCATCCTAAACGTTGGTGGCACCAAGTATGCTTTCACTAGAGAAGTTATAAAGGATTTTCCCCTTCGAAGAGTGAGCAGACTCCACAGCTGTTCCTCTGAAAAAGAGGTCTTGGAGGTTTGTGATGATTATGACCGAGAGAGGAACGAGTTTTTCTTCGACAGGCACTCCGAGGCTTTTGTCTTTATTATGCTTTACGTGCGATCTGGAAAGCTCAGGTTTGTCCCGCAGATGTGCGAGCTTTCCTTTTACAACGAGATGATCTACTGGGGCTTGGAGAGCTCACATTTGGAGTTTTGTTGCCAGCGGCGATTAGAGGATAGGATGTCCGACACTTACACGTACTTTTCAGAGGAGGACATCAAGGCAGAGGTGGAGTCCAGAGGTGAGGAGGATCAGGTCACCCGGTTCGCCTCTGACAGAGGGAACGCGCGGTGGCTGGAGAGGATGCGGAGGACTTTTGAGGAACCAGCTTCCTCTGTTGCTGCGCAGATCCTGGCATCCGTGTCAGTGGTTTTTGTCATTATGTCTATGGTCATCCTCTGCGCGAGCACTCTGCCGGACTGGGATACAGCGAAAAACAATACAGTGGAAGAACACAGGTACATGCACGAGTTCAACTGCTGTGGTCTGTGGTGTAAATGCAAAATTAGCTGCATCTCTCACAGGACAGCTCATCTCCCACCATAGCTCCATATATAATAAAAGGAATCATGCTCTTCTCCACATATAGGATCTCAGAATGAAAAGGCCTATGTTGTGATGGTACAGGTTTGTCCCCCTGAACTCGTCTGTAGCCTATGTATGATTCTTTCCATGTTTTGTATCCGGTTGCATTGCGAGCTCCATTCAAACTATCTTTTCTCAAAAAAAAAAAAAAACTGAAATTAAAGTTCAACTGATATCTAAATGAGTGTATTGCACTGCATAATATAATATAGCCTAATATCATATTAAAAATACAGCTATCTCTCATTACCAAATATTATTTTTGTTGATTATTTGCTTTTTAAAACGTATTACAGTAAAAACTGTATTAGCACATAATGCAAGCTGAAGCCTGCAAAATATCACGATGGTGATTTTTGTTTTCTAGCTGACGTACTTCGTTTGGCCAGTAAAAATTATCTAACGTCAGCATGAGTAGGGGGACCCGGGAGTGCTGTAACATATTTCGTTTCAGCGTCTGTAACTGTAAGAGTTTTTTGCGCAGTGTGTGTGGCATTGATGTAATATTCTTATGTTTTTCTGCTACAAATTAAAGTAGATATAGAAGTCTACTACATATCCTCAGCTGTGCAAATTAATATTGTAGAGAGTGCTGACGTATGGGATCAGATTCCCGTCAAATGTATTGCAGTCACGGATAAAAAAATAACAAGCGTGAAACCAAAATTGAAAAACGCAAGTAAAATTATATTGCACAAAATTTAAAAAAACGAAAGCAAAATTTTCAGAATAGCAAACAATGGTCACGGATCAAAAAAGAATAAGCGTTAATCAAAAATGTAATAACGCACGAATCAAAACTTTAAACACATTTAAAATCATATTGCACAAAACTGAAATATTAATGCAAAATTATCCGAATTCCACACAAAATCATGTTTCCTTAGTTATATTTCTCTGTTTTTTTGTGCTCAGACATTTTCTGCACATATTTGTATTTTTTGTATGCTTATGATGTTTTTCTCTTCGCTCTCAAATGTATTGCAGTCACGGATAAAAAAATAACAAGCGTGAAACCAAAATTGAAAAACGCAAGTAAAATTATATTGCACAAAATTTAAAAAAACGAAAGCAAAATTTTCAGAATAGCAAACAATGGTCACGGATCAAAAAAGAATAAGCGTTAATCAAAAATGTAATAACGCACGAATCAAAACTTTAAACACATTTAAAATCATATTGCACAAAACTGAAATATTAATGCAAAATTATCCGAATTGCACACAAAATCATGTTTCCTTAGTTATATTCCTCTGTTTTTTTGTGCTCAGACATTTTCTGCACATATTTGTATTTTTTGTATGCTTATGATGTTTTTCCCTTCGCTCTTTATTCCACGTTCTGCGCTTCTTCTTCCAAATGTTGCGGTTAGAGTTTCATGTAAATCAGGGCGGGCTTAAGCATCATCATTGGTCCACTAGTTCTAGATTGACAGCTCCTCCTCTAGCCAATCAGTCGAAGAGGGGCGGTGACGTCACTCCGACACACCTCATTACTGCCGATGCTCAGTGTTCTGTTCACTTGTACAGGTGAAAATGGACAACTGTCAGCTGGGAAACATCTTTCCATACATGACACCGTTATATGTGTCTTGTCTGTCACTGCTGTACGCCTACCTGGCGATCCGTTTACGTTAAATGAGTAAATCGGTAAATTATTTTTGAATTAATGTAATGTTTTTGCAGTGAAAACGATAGTGCTACAGAGTAGACAGTTACAAAGGCCAGGTGGATTTGATATACACAATGATTTATTTGCATATTGTGTTTATTTACATAGCTACTACATATATAATTGCCTAACACTATCATATTAATGTTTCAATGTATATAAAGTTTGAACATAACAACAATATGAAAGTAAAACAGCCAGTAATTTGCGGTAAGTTACTGTCTTTAGAATAAGACATTAAATCATTCATTCGAATGGCTGATTGATTCAGTGAAGAATAAAGCGAATCATTTAATATGAAAGGCTGCTGTGTTGCTTGTAGAGGACAGGTTTTGCTGTGGCTTTGTTTGAACGCTTCAGTCGAAATAGAGCAAAATGAGAAAATAGTTACTATTAATAGTAAATTCACTCAAAATATACTTCTTGTTATATTGATTCAGTTCAATAAACATTTGCAATGGTCCTGATATTAGGAAAAACACTCTTCCTCGTGTTTTGCTTAACTGTATGTCATAAAATAAATTATAGTGCCATTCTTTACAAACACCATTTATTTTAAATGCTAAGCCTATAACTAATTTAAAACGAAACTGGGCTCACATACCTCTCATTTCCATGAGTGAATCGTTAGACGCAATGTAACATTTGGTTGATAAACTATTAGCCTATTTATTTTGTAAGAAAGTTTTGTACTTCTCTCGTATCTAAATATCGTCTCAGGTTACTTATGTAACTATGGTTCCCTGAGTAGGGAACGAGACACTGCGTCCTCTAGGGGTCGCTATGGGGAACGCCTCGTCGTGAACCGTGTCTGAAGCATACATTGAAAAAAAAACACCAACTCGTTGGCCGGCGACAGCCATGACGTTACTACCGGTGCGACTATAGTATAAATAGGCGCCGGGAGCTACACATCATTCACTTCTTCGTCTGAAGCTTGCGTCCGCAGCATGGCAAGAAACCTAGAGGACGCAGTGTCTCGTCCCTACTCATGGAACCATGGTTACATAAGTAACCTGAGACATTCCCTTTCATGGGAACTTCGAACTGCGTCCTCTAGGGGTCGCTATGGGGAATGGTATACCCACGCCACCATGCTGAGGGGAGTGCAAGCCAGAACCATGGCGAGCACTAAGTACCAACTCTACCATATTGCTATGGGAGTCGCCCCTGGGATGTTTGACAGCTGTCAGTGACGTTATTCCCTACGGCCAAAGGCCTAGGCTACATACCCCAAAAATACTTACCTGTTAGGGCCAGACTCCTGGGCCCAGGGTAGAGCTCAAGGCTTGGAATCAGAAATAGATTCCTTTAAGGGAATACGACCAAGAGCCTAGAATCATACTAGTCTTGGCCTGTCACACAGGGGCTACCGCACGTTTCTCTTTGTATGTGCTGAAGGAACTGTCTCAACAGACCCTTAGTAGCAACACCCTGGTAGGACAATCTTGAATACCGTTCTAGGGGTTCTCGTGGCACCCTGAAAGAGCAGCCCATAGATAGAAATAGCGTATCCCAAACGCTATATCTAAGGCTATAATGCTGGAGTGGCTAGCAGTAAATCTGTAGCTGAGGGAGCAAACATCCAGCTTTCAAACGAGAGGGAGCTCAACCTACAGCATGTTCTGATGGTGGAACAGCTAGCAGTTATTCAGCTGAGGGAGCAACACACCCAGTTCTCAATCCGAGAAGGGGGCTCGACCTGCAGCATGTTCCAAAGCTGGAACAGCTAGCAATAATTTACTTAACGCTCGAAAGAAAGCACCATACTCACAATAACCCTCACTGGTGATGCTTCCAGAGTGTGTCGACAGAGACATACTAGTTGAGTGGAGCCCAAGGAACCGGGGTCTAACCAACTCAGAAAAAGGGAACGAGGTCAATAACGCGTAACCCTTACCATACAGGATTTTAGAAAAGTGGGCAAAGCATAACGTGCACACTTACCACTTATGTGGATTTTAGAAAAGTGGGCAAAACATAACGTGCACACTTACCAACTATGTGGATTTTAGAAAGTATGCAAAGCATAACGTGCACACTTACCACTTATGTGGATTTGTAGAAAAGTGCGCAAAGCTTAACGTGTGCACTTATTTTAGAGTTTTCCAAGCATCTGTTTACAGATA
>NW_015505226.1:4733746-4737103 GCF_001515645.1 Sinocyclocheilus grahami
TTACACATACAAGGAATTTGTTTTCGTGACAGAAGCTTCCACAGTGTAACAGAATGACAGTGACAGAACAAAAAACACAGATAATAAAAATAAAAACAGAACAAGTAAATAAGGAATAAAAATATATAAATTGACAATTGTGTGTGCAGGTATATTACAATAGACAGTTTTTTTTGCATGTACAGGTACTGTATATTATGTGCAAGATAGATAGCTAGCTAGCATCTCTTCTACAGGGGGCATTTTCTCATAGCCGTTTTCGCGCATCGCTTCGATGTTCGCATAACTGGTATGCTGAAACCGATGGATGCGTGAGGAAAATGGCCTCTTCCATTCCTTCTCGATCTCAGTATGGAGATCAGGAAGGAAAGGAAGGCTCACCTGAGCTGGAGGGTTATGGCCAGAAAGATAACGTTCCTTGAGACGACCTCGCGACGTCACTTCCTTAGTTCGCTTCCACGGCAAGTCAAGCCTCGCCGTGGAGCAATCCATAACCTCTAAAAGCTCATCATACGCAGGGCAGGAGGAGTGAGAAGGCTCAGCCTCAGCTTCTTCGCTCTCTTCATCCATTTCCTGCTCTTCCTGGGCTGAACCCAGCAGAGCAGTGGCCCCTGGATCAGATGATGTTAAAGAGAGAACATCATCCTCCAGTGGCTGTCTCTCGCCCCCCGCTGATGAGCGCGAGAAGGAAAGCCCCTCTCTAAACTCCTCGGCCAGGTCCACCTGAGATCCCCACAAGCTCATTCTCCTCCGTGCCTCAGCAGCAGCAGGTCCTGAACCGCGGGGAGCAGATGGTTGCCCCTCTTTACTCGAAAAGAGAGACAAACGAGAACGGAGCTTTTTCATTGGAAAAAACTCACAATGCGCGCAGATTGCCCCCTCGAGGACATCGCGTGCGTGCTCTTCGCCCAAACAAACAACACATAGATCGTGTGTGTCATCTGGTGTCAAAAAACGATGACACGGACGCACATCTTCTAAATGCTCTGCTAGTGCTCGCCATAATGAAAGAGATAGCTCTTAATTTTTCCTTGGAATGCACGTTTCAAACAGAACAGTCAATGAAGACGAAGAAGAGAATGATGTGTAGCTCCCGGCGCCTATTTATACTATAGTCGCACCGGTAGTGACGTCATGGCTGTCGCCGGCCAGCTAGTTGGTGCTTTTTTTTCAATGTATGCTTCAGACACGGGTCACGACGAGGCATTCCCCATAGCGACCCCTAGAGGACGCAGTTCGAAGTTCCCATGAAAGGAAACTATTTAAACAACATCCTTCACATATGCAAAAAATTTGTTTGAAAAACACCATGGCATGGCGATGCTCGCACTGACCGGCAAAACCTACATACAGTATTGTACAAAAGACAAGCTAAATCGAGTCACCAATACCTTTTGTATGTTTAGTTGTCTCATTTACTTTGATGATGAAGAGGCTGCTATGTAAAGATTGCAATGCTAGAACTGATTATGTTGTGTGCGCGCGGGAGGCGCTGGCGCGAACACTTGGGTTACTCACATCAGCGGAAAGATGTGATGGATAGAGCAAGACATCATTCAAAACTATCTATTTTTTTATTTGGGTACCTTCAATATATCAGTGAAACGTTGCACTTTTGTAAAATAAAGAAAACATACAAAATGCACTTGCCGTCTCTGTGAACCTCTTCCTGAAATGAAGAAAAACTCAGTGATAGGCCTACTGTCTAACACTATACTTGTCACACAGAATGAGAAATATATTTATAGAAACCTTGAAGTGCCCGCTTTTACCTGTTTACGTTTTGCTTATTTGACATTAAATGCATTGTATAAGTCACTTTGGAATATAAATCATAGCACGTTCAGAAGATAAAAAATGCAACGTGGTTGTCTCATTTACTTTGATGATGAAGAGGCTGCTATGTAAAGATTGCAATGCTAGAACTGATTATGTTGTGTGCGCGCGAGAGGCGCTGGCGCGAACACTTGGGTTACTCACATCAGCGGAAAGATGTGATAGATAGAGCAAGACATCATTCAAAACTATCTATTTTTTTATTTGGGTACCTTCAATATATCAGTGAAACGTTGTACTTTTGTAAAATAAAGAAAACATACAAAATGCACTTGCCGTCTCTGTGAACCTCTTCCTGAAATGAAGAAAAACTCAGTGATAGGCCTACTGTCTAACACTATACTTGTCACACAGAATGAGAAATATATTTATAGAAACCTTGAAGTGCCCGCTTTTACCTGTTTACGTTTTGCTTATTTGACATTAAATGCATTGTATAAGTCACTTTGGAATATAAATCATAGCACGTTCAGAAGATAAAAAATGCAACGTGTAGTCCGGAAAATACAGTACAGCAAATTATTTTGCGGTACCCCCTGGCTTTGGGTCACAACACGGACCCCAGTTTGAAAACCCCTGCTCTTATTCATATTATCCTCTCCTAACAGTAATAACCATAACAAGACTTATAATCAGTCAGGTAAAGGCGAGCCAGGCCCATCAGTCACTTCGCGACTTGAGGCCAGTGTCCTGACATTTTATCCTACCCGTCAGATTGTCCTACCAGGGTTTACTGCGCATGCGCACATCAATATTGCGTCCTTATTCTCATGCTGAACAACAATATTTAATACAGATGCATTACTGTAAGGGTAGGTTTAGGGTTGGGGTAAAAATTATTTATGGTTGGTTTCCTGTAGCTGTAACCCTTCTAGCTACAACCGCGAATATAACACATAATTACTGTATTTGCATTACTGTAAGGGTAGATTTAGGGTTGTGGTAGGTGTAGATGTTAATAAACCATTATTTTACAGGTAGCATTTTTCGTTGTCGAATTGTACTACCCACTGTTTTAATGGGAGGTAGCAAAATCTAACAGGGTAGCACAAATCGACAGAACACCGGTGCATATAGTGGCTGTTCCCTTTCGCGATGTGATCAGAGGCGAATAAATACAGGTGAATATTACCGCGACAGGTCGCTAGGACGGCTCATCTAAAGGGGTCATATGATGCGATTTAAATTTTTCCTTTCTCTTTGGAGTGTTACAAGCTCTTGGTGCATAAAGAAGATCTGTAAAGTTGCAAAGACTAAAGTCTCAAATCCAAAGAGATATTCTTTATAAAAGTTAAGAGTCAACCACGCCTACCTAAAACGGCTCGTTCTAACACGCCCCCACATGTCTACATCACGATGTGGGAAGATTTGCATAACGCCGCCCAAATGTTCACGCAAAGAAAGAAGGTGTAACTTTTATTCTCGTTGTAGTATTGTTGCTGCCGCCATGTCGTGAAGACGCTGTGTGTTTCGTTGTGAAAGCGAAACTACTTTGTTTGGCCTTCCAAAAGAGGACGATAT
>NW_015505226.1:4737980-4759700 GCF_001515645.1 Sinocyclocheilus grahami
TTGGGTTACTCACATCAGCGGAAAGATGTGATGGATAGAGCAAGACATCATTCAAAACTATCTATTTTTTTATTTGGGTACCTTCAATATATCAGTGAAACGTTGCACTTTTGTAAAATAAAGAAAACATACAAAATGCACTTGCCGTCTCTGTGAACCTCTTCCTGAAATGAAGAAAAACTCAGTGATAGGCCTACTGTCTAACACTATACTTGTCACACAGAATGAGAAATATATTTATAGAAACCTTGAAGTGCCCGCTTTTACCTGTTTACGTTTTGCTTATTTGACATTAAATGCATTGTATAAGTCACTTTGGAATATAAATCATAGCACGTTCAGAAGATAAAAAATGCAACGTGTAGTCCGGAAAATACAGTACAGCAAATTATTTTGCGGTACCCCCTGGCTTTGGGTCACAACACGGACCCCAGTTTGAAAACCCCTGCTCTTATTCATATTATCCTCTCCTAACAGTAATAACCATAACAAGACTTATAATCAGTCAGGTAAAGGCGAGCCAGGCCCATCAGTCACTTCGCGACTTGAGGCCAGTGTCCTGACATTTTATCCTACCCGTCAGATTGTCCTACCAGGGTTTACTGCGCATGCGCACATCAATATTGCGTCCTTATTCTCATGCTGAACAACAATATTTAATACAGATGCATTACTGTAAGGGTAGGTTTAGGGTTGGGGTAAAAATTATTTATGGTTGGTTTCCTGTAGCTGTAACCCTTCTAGCTACAACCGCGAATATAACACATAATTACTGTATTTGCATTACTGTAAGGGTAGATTTAGGGTTGTGGTAGGTGTAGATGTTAATAAACCATTATTTTACAGGTAGCATTTTTCGTTGTCGAATTGTACTACCCACTGTTTTAATGGGAGGTAGCAAAATCTAACAGGGTAGCACAAATCGACAGAACACCGGTGCATATAGTGGCTGTTCCCTTTCGCGATGTGATCAGAGGCGAATAAATACAGGTGAATATTACCGCGACAGGTCGCTAGGACGGCTCATCTAAAGGGGTCATATGATGCGATTTAAATTTTTCCTTTCTCTTTGGAGTGTTACAAGCTCTTGGTGCATAAAGAAGATCTGTAAAGTTGCAAAGACTAAAGTCTCAAATCCAAAGAGATATTCTTTATAAAAGTTAAGAGTCAACCACGCCTACCTAAAACGGCTCGTTCTAACACGCCCCCACATGTCTACATCACGATGTGGGAAGATTTGCATAACGCCGCCCAAATGTTCATGCAAAGAAAGAAGGTGTAACTTTTATTCTCGTTGTAGTATTGTTGCTGCCGCCATGTCGTGAAGACGCTGTGTGTTTCGTTGTGAAAGCGAAACTACTTTGTTTGGCCTTCCAAAAGAGGACGATATCCGCTTCGTCATGCCTAGAGCTGATCCATGCTGGTCACTGAGGAAATACATTAACTTTGCTATGTGGATCGCCAGATCGGCTTTCACCATGGACGAAGCGGAGTCCAGCCTGGGGTCGTCACATGCGGTTGCTGCAAGCCCGCCGGCCGCTCCTTCTTCGAATCCGCCGGCCGCACCGTTCTCAAGCCCGCCAGCCTCCGCTCACTCAAGCCCGCCACCGCTCACTCAAACCCGCCACCGCTCACTCAAACTACGCGTTTCAGAAAGGCGGGGCATAGAGGAGAAACAATAATGTACAGTATGTGGAAAAGAATGTGTTTTTTTTACTTTAAACCGCATAAACACATTTCATTACACCAAATACACAAAATAATGTTCTTTTTAGCAACATCATATGACCCCTTTTACGTTAACGGATCGCAAGGTGGGTGTACAGCAGTAACAGACAGACAGACACATATAACGGTGTCCTGTATGGAAGGATGTTTCCCAGCTGACAGTTGTCCATTTTCACCTGTACAAGTGAACAGAACACTGAGCATCGGCAGTAATGAGGCACGTCGGAGTGACGTCACCGCCCCTCTTCGACTGATTGGCTAGAGGAGGAGCTGTCAATCTAGAACTAGTGGACCAATGATGACGCTTAAGCCCGCCCTGATTTACATGAAACTCTAACCGCAACATTTGGAAGAAGAAGCGCAGAACGTGGAATAAAGAGGGAAGGGAAAAACAGCATAAGCATACAAAAAATAAAAATATATGCAGAAAATGTCTGAGAGAACAAAAAACTAATAGAACCAAGGAAAAATGATTTTGTGTGCAATTCGTATACTTTTGCATTAATATTTCAGTTTTGTGCAATATGATTTTAAATGTGTTTAAAGTTTTGATTCTTGCTTATTATTTTTTTAAATGCGTTATTACATGTTGGTTTCACGCTTGTTATTTTTTTATCCGTGACTGCAATACATTTGGTGGGAATCTGATCCTATACTGACGTTACCACCTTCCTCACTACATGAATGATATTTAACACCATTTGAAAACATGGAGATTTTATATTTGGTCATGCTTACATTTATTGTGGTAATCATATTTATTTGTTTAAAATAATTATTATGTAAAAACAACTCTTAAAATAGGCTGAATATGTGTGAGTCATTTGCTGAATTTAAACTGTATCGTTCTATGTAATCTTTGTGGGAAAAATTTTTTGCATTACAACCCCCCTCATCAAGTTATCAAGTTAAACAACAAAACCTACTGAGCATACACTTTATGACATTTTACATCCATTAACATGATTGCAAATCAAATTATAATCAAGATGAAAATAATTTCATTGCCTCATAATTGTTTTCTGCCCTTTGGACCCATTTCTACTTTTACAAACATACTCAAAACTTATTTTACCTCAGGAGGGTGGTGATTTCACCCCTTTGGCCTAATTGGTGATGCTGTTACAACATCCTTTGTGTCCCAGAAAACTCCCCAGTCTCCCCTGCAATTAGACCTGTTAAGAAATTATTACAATTAGTTTTCCATATTCTGTACGAACATTTTGTCGTCATCCAAAGTAAACATGACATCTTCCTGGTACTCTCCATCAGAGATGAACAATTACAGTCATGTTTTCATAATTCCCTGTTATGAGCCGCATTGTCATTTTGGGTATTCTATGTCCCCGTCTCTCTCTGTCTGGAAGTATTTGTGAGTAGGTTTTTTCTTTATGTATCCAGTGCAGTCTTGATTCCATTTCCCACAGTGGCCACTGTTTGTCTCAGGGTTCAGGTATGTGTTCTAATATGTGTATGACAAACTGGTAAGAGATTAAAATAAACCCAGTGAGGTTTGTCATGCATGCAGTCTTATAGTATTTCCAAAGATATCAAAGATGTTTTTGTGGATCTCATTCCCTTGTTTTGTATTCATCTTTAAACGTCCGTTCATTTGTTGCCTGTAAAGGTCCAAATGTTTAAATGTATAGATTTTTATGTTCACGTGCCTTCTGAGGATGTTTATAGCATACGCATTCATTGTTAACCCAGCATTCTGGCATTTGTGGGCACATGTACATATATTATCACATCTTCACTTAAGTAATTCTTGGCCCTATTTGCATGCCTTCCTGCCGCAACAGTCTTATCACAGCTCTTTATAAATTAGTTTTGAACAGAACAGTAAAACCATTCAGAGTGAAAGTGCAAATTTAGGGGCAAATTCTTTTGTAGATGCAGCCTTTTAAAACAATGATTTGTTAGTTTAAATATTAACAGATATCGAGTTGCACTCAATTATATAAATACATTTTTTTAATTAGAAGTTCAAGGTCTACTGAGCAAGCATACCTCCCTGCCTTGCAGCTTCCATAGACACTGACACTCCACTATCAACAACAGACTGGAGTCTGAATGAGAGGACATTTTCCATATAAAGCACATTAACTGCATGGCTGCATGGAATCTGATCTAAATACTTTGCATGACTTGTTTACGTACAGTAGCAAAGCGTAAACGTAATTGAAGGCTACTTAGCACCATTGTGTAGTGGTTATTATTATTTTTATATTCATATTCACTGGTAATATTCAAGGACGTGTTTGGTACAGGGATATTCCGGGTCCAATAGAAGTTCAGCTGAATCGAAAGCAATTGTGGCATAATGTTGATTATCACATAAAATGATTTTGATTAGTCCATTGTTTTCTTAAAAATGAAAAAAAAAAAAAAATCAAGGTGACAGTAAGACACTTGTATAAAAGCACTCTTCTTTTAAAACCAGTGTATTATTTGAGCTGTAACGGTGTATCTTTAAACGTCCGTTCATTTGTTGCCTGTAAAGGTCCAAATGTTTAAATGTATAGATTTTTATGTTCACGTGCCTTCTGAGGATGTTTATAGCATACGCATTCATTGTTAACCCAGCATTCTGGCATTTGTGGGCACATGTACATATATTATCACATCTTCACTTAAGTAATTCTTGGCCCTATTTGCATGCCTTCCTGCCGCAACAGTCTTATCACAGCTCTTTATAAATTTGTTTTGAACAGTACAGTAAAACCATTCAGAGTGAAAGTGCAAATTTAGGGGCAAATTCTCTTGTAGATGCAGCCTTTTAAAACAATGATTTGTTAGTTTAAATATTAACAGATATCGAGTTGCACTCAATTATATAAATACATTTTTTTAATTAGAAGTTCAAGGTCTACTGAGCAAGCATACCTCCCTGCCTTGCAGCTTCCATAGACACTGACACTCCACTGTCAACAACAGACTGGAGTCTGAATGAGAGGACATTTTCCATATAAAGCACATTAACTGCATGGCTGCATGGAATCTGATCTAAATACTTTGCATGACTTGTTTACGTACAGTAGCAAAGCGTAAACGTAATTGAAGGCTACTTAGCACCATTGTGTAGTGGTTATTATTATTTTTATATTCATATTCACTGGTAATATTCAAGGACGTGTTTGGTACAGGGATACAGGTCCAATAGAAGTTCAGCTGAATCGAAAGCAATTGTGGCATAATGTTGATTATCACATAAAATGATTTTGATTAGTCCATTGTTTTCTTAAAAATGAAAACTCTGAAGGAAAGTGGCCTGGAAGGGCCAAGTTTGCCCACCCCGGTCTAAATTGTCACACCAGACAAAGTTTATTTTTGCCTCTATAAGGAGATGTATGCCTTCATATCTGTATCATTTTGTAGCTATGTATTTGTGGCTATTTTTGAAGGGTCATAATGATGCAAATGAAATCTTATGTAGCTCTCTTCTGTAACCGAAAATGAATTCTACTTGGTTAAGGCAAGGTTGTTTATGTGTATGAGGAAAATAAAGAAATGTTTATGGATTCAAGCCTTATTCTTTCTCTAATTATAATACAGAAAGGAATGTGACATAAATATAATCTTAAATATATGAAGCAAAGTGCTCCTGAGTGTTTTAATATATGGATGCCTGCATGGGTCTAGGTGTCAGTTTTTACTCCTGTGAATATTTTTCAGGGTGGTTTTATTTTTGAAACTCAAAAATTATTACACATTTCCACCATTATTGCCCAGGAGAAAAGATACAGTTCACTGAACACATGCTGACCTTTTGTGACAACAGTGGGGCATGATATTATATTTTGACCATGGGAATCTGCCATTGAACTGTCTCTCTTCTTAGGGTAAGCATATTTTTTCTCAGCTCAAGAATATTTATTTGGGGACAATTTATTATTTGGTTTATATGTCTTAATAGCATATAATTTATTAATTAGAATTTCCACTGGTCAAAACAACAACTGGATGTTTATGGTAACATTTTTTGATGTTTCATGACGTGTTTTGTATTTCATAACTGACCAAAACATACCATAAGAGGTATTTACTGAAGCAAAAAGTGTGGCAAAAAGCTTGGGTCTCTCTCTCGCTCTCTCTAAAAGAAAGCTAATTAATTTTTTAATTAACTTAAATGACATTTATTTTTTAATAAATAATTTTTTCAATAAAATATTTCTGCACAAGCTCAAAAAATAAATTATATACACATAAATAAATAGTATACACAAAACAGCCAAAATGCTCACAGGTATAAACAAAATATTTGAATAAATGTATAAACGCAGGTAATATGTTTTTCGAATAAGAAAATGAATCCTTCTCTGAATATAAAAACGTATGGGCAACAGCTAGAGCAAGTTAATGTAGTCAGATTTGTAGGAATATGGATGGACTCAAAATTGAACTTCAGAATACATATTCAGAAGCTGATAGACAAATGTAAGAAAGGGATAAACATATTAAGATGCTTATCTGGAGTTGAATGGGGGGCTAGGCGTCATTCAATGGAAAGGACATATAAAGCAGTAATAAGAGCCAACATTAATTATGGTTATATGGTGTATACTTCTGCAAATAAAACTTGGATTAAAAAGATTGAGAAGATACAAATGCAGGCATGTTTTTTTAATATGTATAGCGTATGAAAGGGAAAGACATCAGATGTTCCAAGAACTGGAACTGATGGGAATTAGTAGTATATCTCTAAAGACACTATTAGGTTATGGGGTAAAGCAATCAAGAATATATGGAGAATTGTTTAAGTATTTAAAAGACAAGATTAATGGAAAGAGTTTGAAGTTTGGAATTGTGTATTTATTTACGTTAAAAAAAGTATTTTATTTTATTATTATTATAATTATTTTATTTAATTTAAAAAAACAATTATTATCTATAATAGTTGAATAATTCTTAGTTGAACCGTGTGCGTTTCACACTCCAGACCAGTAGGTGGCGGACATGTACCTTTAACGTTGGTTTGCCAATCCGCCAAAAAACTCGAGAGAAGAAGAAGAAGAAGAAGAAGAAGTCTTCCCGACGGTCACTATCACCTCGTCCTCGCCGGTTACCACTTATTAATAAAATGTATTACAAATTTAGTGGATTTACACAAAGACTGACGGGAGCCGTGTCATCCTCCGCCTACAGCCCGCAGGTATGTGCGCGCGATTCCGTTTCTAAAAGGTTAATTTAGTGACCTTGATCTGCTGCATGCTTCATGTTACCCATAGAGGTGATTTTAAATAGTGGTTCGATATGTAAAATACATTTCTCTAACTCTATTTTAACATAAATTATTAAGCAGGCTAATTTTAGTTGATTTGTTATCAAAAGTGGAGAGCTTACTGTCCACACCAAAATCAACGTAGTGGATACAGTTACATAAATTATATGCGTGTGAATGCTTCTTCATAGCTCCGTTGTTTAAACAGTTCATCACTAAGTTTTAGTAGTAAGTTACCAAATTCAGTTGTACAATCGTAAACTGATTTCACAACATAAGGTAATAGAACAAGAGCCCATAGATCAGTGGTTCTCAAAAAGGTCTCCGCAAACTTCGAATAGGGCCTCAAGATGACTTAAAATGCTTTTAATTAAAATGTTTAATTCTAATGAATTAAAAAAACTATGAAATTCTAAACCTGGAAAGGCCATGCAAATGTATAAAATATTAAAACTATTTTTTATCATGAATACACATTTTCTAGTTATGCTAAACTGTAATATGTCTTGTCGGGTAGAAATTGTGAATACAAATATTGCTATTCAATATTGTTGCTTGTGAACAATAGGGGACCTTGGGGTCAAAAAGGTCGAGAACCACTGTGATAGATGGTGATTTGAGTAAAAACGTTATGTAGTCCTAGTGAACAAAAATGAATAACCCTAACTCGCTTGTAAACTTTCTTCAGGGATTGAGGTCAAATGTACCTTCTGAATCCCCTACCATCATCTTTACCACCCCAACTAAACTGGTGTCTGAATCGAGTGCTGCAGTGGAGTATATGGGCGGCAACAAGGTGCCAGACCTCCAGAGGATATTTCAGGTATGTATATGATGTATTTTATGCTATGTAGCTGAGTTAAAGGGATAGTCCAACTATAAATGAAAATGATCATCATTTACTCATCCTCACATCATTCCAAACCCGCATGGCTTACATTCTTCTATTCAACATAAAAGAAGATACTTTGGAAAAATGTTAGGAACCAAACAGTTTCAGTTCCCATTGACTTCTATTGTATAGATTAAAATACAAGGGAAGTTAAGTGGAAGTAAGTTTTGGTTACCAACATTATATAATCTTTTGTGTTTCGCAGAAGAAAGTAAGTCATACAGGTTTGGAACGTCATGAGGGTGAGTAAATAATGACAGCATTTTCAGTTTTGGGTGTATGTAAGTGGAGCATACGTTATAATTCTTCCCTCTCTTTTCTCCTCAACTTGTTTTTTCCTCCTTTTTTCATCCAGGCATCAGATGAGATTCCTGTTCATCTGAAGCGTGGTGTTCCAGACAGACTCTTGTACAGGACCACCATGGCACTGACAGTCGGGGGAGCTCTCTACTGTCTTGTAGCTCTTTATATAGCAGCACAGCCCAAAAACAAATGAACTGTACCCAGCCTATTTTCATTGACTCACATCGTCAGCATTGAAATAACATTTGCGATATGTAACCTTCTGGTATTTATTATGAACATTAGCAATATGCCTCTCAGCATTAATCACCATGAACAGACACTCTGTCCTGACAAAGCTTTTGCTACACAATGCTGTTTTTACTTGTGTCCTGTATCAGCTCTGTCCTTACAGATGGGATGCTGTTAGTTAGAACAGTGGTTCTCAATCTTTGTCATTTCAAGGCCCCAAAAGTCAATATTTGATGGCCCCCCCTTACACATACATTTGTCATCTTGTTCTTCTGCTGAAATGACAACAAAAACATGCTTGTTTTTAATCCTTTTTATTTAAAGAAACTAGGGTGATAATTATTACTTTCAGGGTAATTACTTTCTAGAACATACTCCTAAAAATAAAGGTTCCAACAGGGGGTTTTCACATCAATACCATAGAAAAGCCATTTTTGGTTCCCAAAAGAACAATTAAGTGAACAGTTCTTAAAAGAATAATTTTTTTCTTAGTGGGAAGAATATGTTTTCACTTGAAAGAACCTTTAGTGCAATGTAAAGGTTCCATGAATGTTAAAGTTTCTTCACGGAACCTCTGATGCCAATAAATGAGCCTTTATTTTTAAAAGTATAATAAACACAATGCAAAAAAAAAAAGTTATTTAATGTTATATAATATTAATAACTTTGCTAAAGAATACATTCAAATAGTTAAATTAAACTGCTTATGTTAAATATTTTGAGACATTTTGGAGCTTACTGAGACCCCCTGTTTGAGAACCACTGTAGGGTTCAAGACCTATAGCCCTAACGGACAATAAACCCTTCACTCTCAACCCCGTTTATTCCTCATCAGCACAGGATGGTCTAAACCTGTGTGATGGCTGACAGATTGTGGTAATCATGTTTTGATGATACGGTGGGACCTCACACTTTTCAGTAGTGTTGATTGGTCTAATGTGTTACACACTCTGGCATGTTAAATATGCCTCTGTGAAGCACACAAGGAGTACGAGAAATCTATAGGAAGTACTTTAATGCTTGTAGAAGATGTGCAGAATATTCTGTAAATGTGGAACTGTATTGAAGAGAATCATGGGTGAGGTGAATGCATTTGATGCCATGCACATTTCTGCCACTGAATGCAATAATACCATATTTAAGGTCACACCTTTCCACAGTTTTGGATATATTTAATACACTTCAGGACGTGAAATGCTGCTGTGCCTCTCATGCACCACTTTCCCAAGCAATGTATGTGTAAAGTGAAGCAAAAACTGTTTGTTTGTGAAATAGACATTCATTTAATTTATGTTTTGGCCCTCTGAGATGTACATATTTAATTTAAAAGAACTTGGAACCAAATTAAAAATCATGACCCTTTGACATCTGTACTTCTTTAGTTTGCCTCATTTTTGAAGTATGACATTCAGTATGGTATTTTACATCTAAAAATGCACTCACCCTCAGGCCATCTAAGATGTAGAAGAGTTTGTTTCTTCATCTGAACAGATTTTGAGAAATTTAGCATTGCATCACTTACCAATGAATCCTCTGTAGCAAATGGGTCCAAACAGCTGATGTAAACTTTAAAATAATTCACAAGACTCCATTGCATTAGTTAATGTTTTGTGAAGTGAAAGGCCATGTGTTTGTAAGAAGCAAACCCATCAAGATATTTTTACTCAAAAACCAAAGACTCCATAATAATGCTTCCTCCAGTGAAAGTCCATTCGTTCTTGTCTTCTCACATTAAAATCTTTGTTTAGAACTAAACTATTCTTGATCTGTGCATATTTCTCTCCTGATTCAGACAAAATAGCTTTTTCACTGGAGTAAGTGATGTTATGGATAGATGACTCTGGTTTTAGAGAAAATTCTCTCGATGGATTTGTTTATCACTTCACAAGTTGTTAATTGATGGGCTGGAGTCGTGTGGATTACTTGTGGATGATTGTGATGTTTTTATCAGCTGTTTGAACTCTCAATGTGACAGCACTCATTCACTGCAGAGGATCCACTGGTGAGCAAGTGATGTAAGGCTGAATTTCTCCAAATCTGTTCCAATGAAGAAGCAAACTCGTCTTTGATAAGCTGACGTTAAGTATATTTTCAGCAAATTGTCATATCTGGTTGAACTATTCCTTTAAGTTTAAATTGATTACATGCTTATTCTTAATTTCATATCATCAGTCTGAATAATATATACAGTATATAAGACCCCTCTTGAAAAGCTCTTTGAATTTCCTGCTCAGGCTATTCACATGGCAACAAGGCTATAGGAGACACTGTACGCAAAAGGACTTCCTTCTCCAAATCTGTTCCAATGAAGAAGCAAACTCGTCTTTGATAAGCTGAAGTTAAGTATATTTTCAGAAAATTGTCATATCTGGTTGAACTATTCCTTTAAGTTTAAATTGATTACATGCTTATTCTTAATTTCATATCATCAGTCTGAATAATATATACAGTATATAAGACCCCTCTTGAAAAGCTCTTTGAATTTCCTGCTCAGGCTGTTCACATGGCAACAAGGCTATAGGAGACACTGTACGCAAAAGGACTTCCAAAAAAATCCCGTTGAATCCGTCTCTTGTATGGCCAACGCACTGTAGAACTGCAAAGAAAGGTTTTCTATTGTTGCTAGATGCTATTTTTTCCACATTTCTTTTTAGTCAAGAGGTAATAACACAACATGAGGCTGACAGACTGTCTAACTGCACACTGGCGCTTGATAAGCTGTCAGATCACAAAGCAAAGTGAAACAATCTATGACAATGAGAGGCTGTGATTCACCCAGCATCATCTCTGAGCCACTCTGCTTACTACTGAAGACTCTGGCAACTAAAATGATCGGCCACATGGAGCATTTTAAAGAGTAATCTCTTTGCCAAGTACAGCTGTTCTAGTAATAGCCTCGTGGTTAAGACTTTTTTCCAAGACAATCAATATAAATCTTTTGTTCACTGGACCTGTGACATGAAACACTTGTAGTCATGGCAACCTTAAGACTTTCCAGCAGTGCACATATTTCCTCGGATGTGGTTAATTCTGTTTACATTATTCATCTCTCCATGACGTGCCTTTCATTTGTAAATGAATACACAACCAGCTTTTGTCTGAATGTAAACATGACCACTAGCGTATGTTGAGAGTAGTGATCGATTTGTGCCCATTACCTGTAATGAAGCCACAGGAAACGCACTGCTCTTCTTTAATTCACTTGCTTCCCCTTCTCTTGATCTCCCTTGTTTGCCTAATTAAGCCTGAATGGATGAATGAAGAATGCATTTTGTCCTCCACAGTATTTGTTTTGTGTCTCTGTTCTGAATTTTAAAATTCAGATTTTTTCCCCTGATTAAACTATGTAAAGTGAGCTAGGCATTTAAAACGGTGTTCCAGGTGGTCACATGTTATTAATATTTAGTTTTTACATTCTGGCCAGGTTGATTTGATTCAACCAGTCAAAGATGAAATGAACCCAGCTAACAGGGAACGTTCTCAGAACTTTAGCTAATTGCAAGGTTCTCTCAAAGTGAAAAAAAAGGTCTTCCAGTAAGCTAACATTAACAACATTTATTCTGGAGTTATGTGGTTATTAATAATGTTCTCAAAACTTTAGCACAAAAATGTTAATTGTAGATTGTTTATGAATTGTTTTCTTCTGAATTTGTTTTAAAAATGTTATTACGTGTTATAGAACATTCAGAGAATATTCAAAAGTAACAATCGAATGAAGTTTGCAAAATTATCAATTAGAATGTTCCCTTATAGGAATAGTTCACCCAAAAATGAAAATTACCCCATGATTTACTCACCCTCAAGCCATCCTAGGTGTATATGACTTTCTTCTTTCAGACAGATACAACTGGAGTTATATTTAAAAATGTCCTTGCTCTTCCAAGCTTTATAATGGCAGTGAATGGGGGTCCAGATTTTGAAGCCCAAAAAAGTGCGTGTGTGTGTCCATCATAAAAAGTACTGCACAAGATTCCAGGCCTTCTGAAGTGAAGCGATGTGTTTGTGTAAGAAAAATAACCATGTTTAATACTTTATAAACCATAATCTTTAGCTTCCGCTGACTGTCGTACACATGTTCACTAGAGAGTGGCATTTCAGCGGAAATTATCAATTAGAATGTTCCCTTATAGGAATAGTTCACCCAAAAATGAAAATTACCCCATGATTTACTCACCCTCAAGCCATCCTAGGTGTATATGACTTTCTTCTTTCAGACAGATACAACTGGAGTTATATTTAAAAATGTCCTTGCTCTTCCAAGCTTTATAATGGCAGTGAATGGGGGTCGAGATTTTGAAGCCCAAAAAAGTGCGTGTGTGTGTCCATCATAAAAAGTACTGTACACGACTCCAGGCCTTCTGAAGTGAAGCGATGTGTTTGTGTAAGAAAAATAACCATGTTTAATACTTTATAAACCATAATCTTTAGCTTCCGCTGACTGTCGTACACATGTTCACTAGAGAGTGGCATTTCAGCGGATGATGTAGGTGTAGCGTAAGCTCTGGTGAGAATATGCTAGCCTTGCGAGAACCAAGTTTTGTTTACAGCAAAGGAAAACTAGTCTAATCTTGGCTTATATAGAAATTCTCCAACATTTTTCTTTACAAATCCTCGTTTTGTACTTCTAATTCGTGACCAGTGTTTTGTTTTGCCTTCTCCTCTGCGCTTCCGCATTTGTCGCTTCTCACCGGAGTTTATATGCTACGCCTACGTCCTACGACATCTGCTGGAACGCCACTCTCTCGTGAATGCGTGTACGACGAGATTACGGTTTATAAAGATTTAAATATGGATATTTTTCTTACACAAATGCCTCTTCAGAAGGCGTTTATAAACCCCCCCAGAGCCATGTGGGCCACTTTTTATGATGGATGGATGCACTTTTTTGGGCTTCAAAATCTCGACCCCCATTATAAAGCTTGGAAGAGCTAGGACATTTTTTAACATAACTCCGATTGTATTTGTCTGAAAGAAGAAAGTCATATACACCTAGGATGGCTTGAGGGTGAGTAAATCATGGGGCAATTTTCATTTTTGGGCACACTATCTCTTTAACATTAGCATAACCAAAACGTTTTTTAAAGCATTTAAAAAACTAAATGTTTTGAGCATTCAGAGAACATAACATTTTCATAACTTAATGGGAATGCTAGCAGGTCATTCTTAGAATATATTTGTTAACTGGGAAGTCATTCTTCATGACTCCATTAACAAACAAAGTTGGGGGAAATTAACAAGGGTAAAGCAGACATCATGGGGATGTGCAGTGGTGGCAGTGTGTTTATTTGAGGGCATGGTTAGTGACTGGTGTAAGACCTCAGTCTGTGGAGTCGAGAGTGAGAGAGAGCCAGCGAGCCGTTGCTAATCTCCATCTGTAGCTCTGCTGCTCACTTGGCTATAACCAAAGCTCTCTCTCTTCTCTGGCAATAGTGTGTACTAGGTTATCTGTTACATGTGTCACTGGAGTTCAAAGGGTTCAGGAGGTTTTCTTAATAGCCCTGATACATGATTGATTTCTTAGCTACATCTAACTTTAAAAAAATTCAGAGCTGCTCAGTCAAGTATATTCATTGCACTGATGTAATGAAAAAAAGAACAGATGGATTAATTGACAAACTGATTCTTGCTATTTTCAGATCTGTTTAGTGGAACACATGAAAAGACGTTGATGTTTAATTAGTCTTGGCTTCCTCTACTGCATTCTTTTGTCTTATCAATTTACGTCTTCTGATTATTCTTTATTTTCCATTGCTTTTTTCACCTTCTTTTTGATTGCAGATTGCATAACAACCAGCTTTAAAAGGTATACTCTGGGTAAACAAATAGCATATACATACATAAATACATACGTCACTTTAAACAAATGCTGTTCTCTTGAACTTTCTATTAATCAAAGAATCTTGAAAAAAAGGTATTAAGGTTTTTTTTTTTACTTTTAAGATTTTTAAAGCTTTTTTGAGCACCAAATCTCAAAATGAAATGATTTTTCTCATCTTTTAAGTGTAAGTTTGACATATATATATATATATATATATATATAATTATTATTAATTTTGTGTACATACACCTATTATTGGAGACTTCAAAAAGTCATAGCCATGAACTCTTTTTGGTCACTAAGGGTATTGGTTATTTTCATGTCAGGTTCCATCCTTCATTCACACCATCACAGTTCCTGATAATGTGGAGAACAATTGAAAAGCCTACTAGAATCAATTAACTCATCCTGACAGTGTTCTCGGAGGAACGGGAGGATGGGGTGGCAGTCTACAGCATTTGTGCTGGCTTTGAGCCCCACCAACTGTTCTTAGGACAAACACCCACAACCATACAACAAGCCAAAGCCTGAAGAGTCTGCTCAAGAGACAATTGTACAATTGAAATTATAAAATCCACATTAGGCATTGGACAACAGTGGCAAAATAAACCACAGGATCAGTAATCTCATGCCATAATCCTCTCTGAAATATCACACTACTGCACATTTCTGAGCCGTTTGTTCTCATATAGAGAGAAATCAATGGGACTTTGAGCTGAGTGCAAACTTACTTGTGCTAACACCATGGATAAAGGTCAAGGGTCAATGGTAAATTTTAGCTAGGGAAGAACTTAAACTATAACCACTAAAATTATTTAACAGTCGTTTATACATAATCATGTGGTAACACACATACCATTATGGATGAAAAGTATATTGACTTGCCTTAAACAGGACTTTGGTGGGCTTAGCGCAAACAAAAAGCATAAGTGACTTCTTTCAAAAATATTACAAACCCCAAACTTGCTGCATTACTTCCAAAGCCTTCCTTTAATTGGATTCGGAGCTGTTGATCTTGGTGGATTTTGTATCTAATTAAGAGCACAATGTTTTCTAGAACATCTTTATATTCCTTGTGGTCACTGCACAAGATAGCAACTGAAATATGGTTTGAAGATATAACCTGCCACAAATGTGAATTTCTGTAAAACAGTCGAGAAGTGCTGAACAATTATACTGTGATGAAACATATTTGTGATGTTCTATTCAGCTGCTGCTCTGACCTTTCCTTGTCTGCTTACATTTTTAACTCTGATAATGCTTTTGTGCTATCTCTCTCATTCTCTGAAAGTCAATACAGCTTTATTGGAATGACTGTAAAGGTCTGAAATATTGCCAAAGCTTTGGGGTGCTTACAGGTGCAACACATAAAACAAATCTCTTTCAAAATATGATTAGATTTTTTTTTCATCATATTCCAATATGATAAAGTTGTTGGACAACATTTTAAAAGTATGTGTAGTGTTTGTCTTGTTTTTTTAATATATATTTAACACAACAATGCACACCACGTTTTCGATCTCACCAGTCCTAGAGTGCATACAGATCCTTGCCTTCTTTAGTTCTGCATTTGTATTAGCGACAATATTGTTGTCATTAAGTCATTAGCAAAAAATGTCTCTTCTCCTGCTCTTATATTAATAAAAGAGCATGTTTTTTTTCAATATTAATGCTTTCAATAATAAAGGCTTTTTCTTTCAATATTAGGACATAACAAGAAGAGTATAAAGTGTGAATCTGTCAGGAAAAGCACTGAAGGTGAACTAGAGGACAATATTGATTTTCTAAATGTACTATGTTTTTTTACATCTCTGTCAGCAATGTGCATTTGTAAGAACAGCAAATAATAGCTACTGAAATAAGCCTCTCTTTCATTCCCAGAGAAAAAATGTAATGGCCTCTTTCATGATTCACAATCGATACAATACACAAAATGAATCACGTTCCATCTCACACTGAATTAAAACAACAAATATTTCAATGACGTACCGGAATGATTTGTGTCTGGCTTTGGCAGATAGTGAGTAATCTTAAACAATGATGACAGTAAGATAACGATCTGTTCTTATTCTCTCCAGAGTAATCCGCGATCTGTCATTTACAGTAAATAGCAAGAGCATCTCAGCAGGTTCAGTTTTCACTGATAGGAAAGAAATTGTCTTTTTTTTTAACACACAAACATACTTTTTTAGAACCTTATTTTTGGGGGAGGGGGGTCCCAAGGCTCCCAATATTATATATGTTAAAATAATACTATAGTATATATATAAAAAAAAAATTTAAACGTGGTTTCCATATAAATTAGTTATTTTCTTCTGACTTTGACAGTATATCTGACCAGGCTGAAGCTTTGAAGCTCTACACAGTCTGTTACATCAAATTAAGCATGCACTTTTCATAAGTGTGACTTTTGTTCAAGAAATTATCAATCTGAATACATCATCATCATCTACTGCCTGTAACTCCCAAAGCGCATAGGGCAGCAACAAAGTCTCTCCACTTTTGTTTGTCGTTGGACAGAAAGTCTATCGTGCCTGAAAACAGATTTATAATAATTCATTCATTTATTCATGTAATTATTTTGAATAAATAAATAAATAAAAACTTTGTACAAATCTTTCAATATTTATTGTATTTATTCATGTTTTTATGGGGTCTCTGAGACCCAAACATTAGCAAAGTAGCATTTTTTATACAGGACGTTTGAAGTATGTTATCAAGTTGACATTTTGTTTATAATCAGTTTTCATAAGATTAGAAAAAGTCATGATGAATCAATTAAATGTTAAGTATGCTTTTAAGCTACCAAAATGGCTTTGGGGTTAACATTTCACATTTCATATTTTGGTAAAATAACAACCGTTGGTGCAAACCCGCAACCTTTTTTCAACTTAGTAAAATAATTTGACCTACTTAATATTTGCTGTTCTCCAATGTAGAAATATCCACTACAATGGATGCTCATATTTTATACAATACATCCTCATATTTTAAGATAAAAATTCCTTTATTTATAATTGTAATGCTCTACGTAAAAACTAAATTGTGTTTCACATATCCACCACTCAGTAATTCAATGCAAAACTATCAAATATGTAGCTAATAAATAAGAATACTAATAAATAAGCTAAAATACGCTAAAATAGAATAAAAAAGTGCAGTTTCTTAAGTGCAGTTCACATTCTCTGATTGAGCAGTCTGTGGGAAAGAAGCTTTTTAACAGCAGAGTAGTCCTTGATCTATATTTCAGTATCTTTTATTGGACTGCAGGAGTGTGAACATGCCATGAGAGAAATATCCTTTATGTCCTTTATGATGCCATTTAACCATACTTATGAACTAAACAAATACTGTATGTGAACCAGTGTTTGAAAAGAACCCATTCAGTAACAATAAGCAATGCAATAAAAATTTCGAAAAAAGAAAAAAGGTAATTCTCTTTTTCTTTTCTTTTTTTTTTTTGGTAAGTATGCTTCTAACCACAGTTTGAGAGCTGTACTTCCCCTTAAGTCAGTCACGCTTGATATTTCGTTGACACTGATATTAGGGGTCTCACTTGGGACCAGGCCGCCTCCGCCCTGCACGCCATGGCCATCCTGCAAGTACACCAGGCAAATGCACTCAAAAAACTGCACAAGGGTAGTTCTGACCCGGGGTTAATGCAGGAGCTGCGCACAGCGACCGATTTCCCCCTTCGATCGACGAAGGTCACAATGTGGTCGCTCAGGGATATGATGTCAATATGGTAGTTCAGGAGTGCAATCTTTGGCTGAACGTGACTGAGATGCGTGACGCCATCAAAGTTCGCTTTCTCGATGTCCCCATCTCTCAGGCCGGCTTCTTCAGCGACACTGTTGAGGACTTCGCCCAGCAGTTCTCGGCAGTCCAGAAGCAGATGGAGGCCATTAAGCACATCTTGGCTTGGCTCCACCTTTCCACAGGATCTGGGGAGTCAGGTAAGAGCTTCTCCTTTGTCTCTACTTCGGGATGTCATGCTTCCCGGATTGGGTCCTCTTCCTCTCCTCTGCTGCCCCACCGTGCGTACGTCAAGAATCGTCCCTCTGGTGCCACTTCCTCAGAGTTTGGGGGCCTGGATAGCGCTCCCCAGCCCGTCTCGCTGGCTCATTCGAATGATTTAACTCAGCTATGCGATTCAATTTGCCAGGCATCCCCAGGTTCAGGGTTATCCTCTTTATGTCGCTGAAAGTCCTGTGTGCAGAGATTGCAGTCCTCTTGGCGAAGGATGCAATAGAACCTGTTGCCTAGAGCCTGCTTTTTCAGCCCGTGGTCAGACCTTGCATTTCTACGGGCAGGCGTTCCCCTGGAGCAAGTGTCGAGGCATGTTGTTGTCACAACAGATGCCTCCAGGACGGGCTGGGGCACTGTATGCAACGGGCTAGCAGCTTTGGGTTCCTATACGGGACCTCGACTGCACTGGCATATCAATTGCCTGGCAGTACTTCTTGCTTTTCAACGGTTTCCTCCTTTGCTGCAAGACAAGCATATACTTATCTGCACGGACAACACTGCGACGGTTGCGTACATCAGCCATTAGGAAAGGGAACGCTCTCGTTCCATGTCACAACTCTCCCTCCATCTCCTCCTCTGGAGTAAGATGCAGCCTTTCATGTTCCGGGAGAGCTCAATCGCGCAGCCGATGCACTGTCACGACAGCTTACCCTTCCCAGGGAATGGAGACTCCACCCCCAGGTGGTTCAGCTGATTTGGAGTTGATTCCGGGTAGCCCAGGTGGACCAGTTCTCTTCCCAGGAATCCTCTCACTGCCAGTTGTACAATTCCCTGACCAAGGCACCCCTCGGCATGGATGCACTGGCACACAGCTGGCCCCAGGGTTTGCACAAGTATGCCTTTCCCCCACTGAGCCTCCTTGCAAGATTAGGGAGGACGAGGAGCAGATCCTGCTTGTTGCGCCATATTGGCCCACCTGGACCAGGTTTTCTGATCTCATGCTCCTCGCGACAGCCCCTCCCTGCAGAATCCTCCTGGGGAAGGACCTTCTTTCTCAGGGACAGGACACTATTTGGCACCCACATCCCGATCTGTGGAACGTGCATGTCTGGCTTCTGGACACGATGCAGTGAACCTCGCTGGCCTCTCACAGGCTGTGATAGATACTAGCACTCAGGATAGGGCCCCATCTACCAGGAGGGCCTATGCTCTGAAGTGGGGTCTCTTCATTGATTGGTGTTCCTCTCGCCGAGAGGACCCCTAGAGATGCCCAGTCATCATTGTGCTTTCCTTCCTGCAAGAAATGCTGGAGCGGAGGCTGTCCCCCTCCACTTTGAAAGTGTATGTCACTGATATTGCAGCACATTACGATGCTGTGGATGGAAGATCCTTGGGGAAGCACAATCTGATCATCAGGTTCCTGAGAGGCACGAGGAGATTAAATCCCCCTAGACCGCACCTCATTCCCTCTTGGGATCTCTTTGTGGTCCTGGCAGGGCTACGGAGCGCCCCCTTTGAGTGCTTAACTCAGTTGAGCTCAAGTTCCTGTCATTTAAGACAGCACTCCTGGTCGCACTCACATCCGTCAAGAGGGTTGGGGACCTTCAGGCATTTTTGGTCAACGAATCGTGCATTGAGTTTGGGCCGGCTGATGGTCATGTTACCTTGAGACCCCGGCCTGGTTATGTGCCCAAAGTTCCCACTTCTCCCTTTCGGGGCCAAGTGGTGAACTTGCAAGCACTGCCTTTGGAGGAGGCAGATCCGGCCCTTGTGTTGCTGTGTCTCATTCACGCCTTGTGCATATACGTGGAATGCACCCAGAGCTTTAGATGCTCTGACCAGTTCTTTGTCTGATTGGAGGACAGCAGAAGGGAAAGGCTGTCCCCAAACATAGGTTGGCCCACTGGCTAGTGGATGACATCACCTTGGCGTACCAGACACAAGGTGAGCCATGCCCCCTGGGGGTGAGAGCTCATTCCACTCGTAGTGTTGCCTCCTGCTGGGCGTTGGCACACAGCGCTTCTCTAGCAGACATCTGCAGAGCTGTGGGCTGGGCGACAACTGACACCTTCACAAGATTCTATAATCTCAGAGTGGAGCCAGTTTCCTCTTTTGCGTTGTGTTTGAACAGGTAATTTGCAGGTGGAATGGCTCAGTGTCTCGATTGCGGTGCCACTCCTCTGGTTAGGATGCATGAAACTTATCTTCTTCCAGTAAGTTCCCTGTCTGGTGAATCCTGATGAAATTCCTCCAGCACCCTGTGGCATTCAGACTCAGCGGAGGAGTCTGTTGTCGCATCCAGTACTTGGGTTGCATGCTATTAGTGGCCCACTATACTGGACTAGATGCCATACATGAGATTCCCCTTGGTAATCCTGTACGTTCTTTCTACTTTATGGTTTCCCTTGGTAAACCGGTGTCTTTTCCTGGACAGTTTTCTGCTGTCATTTCCTGTTGTGTTCCCCTGAACTGGGGTCACGACAGTTTGTTAGGCTGTGCTGCGATCAGTCTTATCAGTCTGCGATCAGTCCCAATGATTGCTGAAATCTTGGTTACGTATGTAACCTTTGGACACGATGCAGGGAACGGAGATGTTCTGTCATTCATGCCACAACCGTGAACTGCGCTGAATAACGGGATGCTTTCTCAGTCTCCTCAGCACAAACCTGAATGAGTGGATGCACACCGCCATCTTATATACCCATATGTACGGGGAGTGGCTTGGCATGCAAATTCCACTCGCCAATTGTCATTGGCCATTTCTTGTAATACTCAGAGGTGATTGGGGATCCCAAGTGAGACCCCTAACATCAGTGTTGACATAATGTCTCCGTTCCCTCCTTCAGGGAATAAGGGTTACATATGTAAACGAGACGTTCCAACACAACACACAACTTTGCGATGCTGTTTTCAAATGAAACAACAAATTGTTGTATGCAACAACAAAATCAGTACCAGGTATTCATATTATAAAAACAAAATTTTATTGGTTTAAAATAAAATAAAAACATGTGATGTCCATTCCAATGGATGCAGGGTCTGAAAAGGTTAAGTGACAAGTCAACAATCATGTCAATCAATCAACAATAAAGCTCTTGTAACTTGTATCTTATGTCAGATTTGAACATATCAAGTCACTCACCCCCTACTGAACTCTCATTTTTTCATAGCAGTCACACAGAATTACATTGCAGCCCATAGGTCTGTGCTTGAGAATTCTCTGATATTAACTTAAAATTAGTTTTATGTCTGTGATCTCCATGATGTTCCCTCCAGGTAATATTTTCATCCGAATACCTCTCTGTTCACATTGGCCACAGTCATATTCCTTCACTGTGATCTTTGGTGAAAGCATGTATACCATATTTTCTCTGTAAAACCATATAGCGTATACTCTATTCTCTGATTGTCCCTGAGTCTGCAGGCTCTTCATGGTGCTTAGACTATAATTGCAGTTTTCCTGCTTTCAGTAGTGGATTCTGTTATGGGACTCCACCATCATATGTCAACTAAACACACACACACACACACACACACAAAACAGCCTTATTGTTAATC
>NW_015505226.1:4759710-4767752 GCF_001515645.1 Sinocyclocheilus grahami
CAGCTTACCCTTCCCAGGGAATGGAGACTCCACCCCCAGGTGGTTAAGCTGATTTGGAGTTGATTCCGGGTAGCCCAGGTGGACCAGTTCTCTTCCCAGGAATCCTCTCACTGCCAGTTGTACAATTCCCTGACCAAGGCACCCCTCGGCATGGATGCACTGGCACACAGCTGCCCCCAGGGTTTGCACAAGTATGCCTTTCCCCCACTGAGCCTCCTTGCAAGATTAGGGAGGACGAGGAGCAGATCCTGCTTGTTGCGCCATATTGGCCCACCTGGACCAGGTTTTCTGATCTCATGCTCCTCGCGACAGCCCCTCCCTGCAGAATCCTCCTGGGGAAGGACCTTCTTTCTCAGGGACAGGACACTATTTGGCACCCACATCCCGATCTGTGGAACGTGCATGTCTGGCTTCTGGACACGATGCAGTGAACCTCGCTGGCCTCTCACAGGCTGTGATAGATACTAGCACTCAGGATAGGGCCCCATCTACCAGGAGGGCCTATGCTCTGAAGTGGGGTCTCTTCATTGATTGGTGTTCCTCTCGCCGAGAGGACCCCTAGAGATGCCCAGTCATCATTGTGCTTTCCTTCCTGCAAGAAATGCTGGAGCGGAGGCTGTCCCCCTCCACTTTGAAAGTGTATGTCACTGATATTGCAGCACATTACGATGCTGTGGATGGAAGATCCTTGGGGAAGCACAATCTGATCATCAGGTTCCTGAGAGGCACGAGGAGATTAAATCCCCCTAGACCGCACCTCATTCCCTCTTGGGATCTCTTTGTGGTCCTGGCAGGGCTACGGAGCGCCCCCTTTGAGTGCTTAACTCAGTTGAGCTCAAGTTCCTGTCATTTAAGACAGCACTCCTGGTCGCACTCACATCCGTCAAGAGGGTTGAGGACCTTCAGGCATTTTTGGTCAACGAATCGTGCATTGAGTTTGGGCCGGCTGATGGTCATGTTACCTTGAGACCCCGGCCTGGTTATGTGCCCAAAGTTCCCACTTCTCCCTTTCGGGGCCAAGTGGTGAACTTGCAAGCACTGCCTTTGGAGGAGGCAGATCCAGCCCTTGTGTTGCTGTGTCTCATTCACACCTTGTGCATATACGTGGAATGCACCCAGAGCTTTAGATGCTCTGACCAGTTCTTTGTCTGATTGGAGGACAGCAGAAGGGAAAGGCTGTCCCCAAACATAGGTTGGCCCACTGGCTAGTGGATGACATCACCTTGGCGTACCAGACACAAGGTGAGCCATGCCCCCTGGGGGTGAGAGCTCATTCCACTCGTAGTGTTGCCTCCTGCTGGGCGTTGGCACACAGCGCTTCTCTAGCAGACATCTGCAGAGCTGTGGGCTGGGCGACAACTGACACCTTCACAAGATTCTATAATCTCAGAGTGGAGCCAGTTTCCTCTTTTGCGTTGTGTTTGAACAGGTAATTTGCAGGTGGAATGGCTCAGTGTCTCGATTGCGGTGCCACTCCTCTGGTTAGGATGCATGAAACTTATCTTCTTCCAGTAAGTTCCCTGTCTGGTGAATCCTGATGAAATTCCTCCAGCACCCTGTGGCATTCAGACTCAGCGGAGGAGTCTGTTGTCGCATCCAGTACTTGGGTTGCATGCTATTAGTGGCCCACTATACTGGACTAGATGCCATACATGAGATTCCCCTTGGTAATCCTGTACGTTCTTTCTACTTTATGGTTTCCCTTGGTAAACCGGTGTCTTTTCCTGGACAGTTTTCTGCTGTCATTTCCTGTTGTGTTCCCCTGAACTGGGGTCACGACAGTTTGTTAGGCTGTGCTGCGATCAGTCTTATCAGTCTGCGATCAGTCCCAATGATTGCTGAAATCTTGGTTACGTATGTAACCTTTGGACACGATGCAGGGAACGGAGATGTTCTGTCATTCATGCCACAACCGTGAACTGCGCTGAATAACGGGATGCTTTCTCAGTCTCCTCAGCACAAACCTGAATGAGTGGATGCACACCGCCATCTTATATACCCATATGTACGGGGAGTGGCTTGGCATGCAAATTCCACTCGCCAATTGTCATTGGCCATTTCTTGTAATACTCAGAGGTGATTGGGGATCCCAAGTGAGACCCCTAACATCAGTGTTGACATAATGTCTCCGTTCCCTCCTTCAGGGAATAAGGGTTACATATGTAAACGAGACGTTCCAACACAACACACAACTTTGCGATGCTGTTTTCAAATGAAACAACAAATTGTTGTATGCAACAACAAAATCAGTACCAGGTATTCATATTATAAAAACAAAATTTTATTGGTTTAAAATAAAATAAAAACATGTGATGTCCATTCCAATGGATGCAGGGTCTGAAAAGGTTAAGTGACAAGTCAACAATCATGTCAACCAATCAACAATAAAGCTCTTGTAACTTGTATCTTATGTCAGATTTGAACATATCAAGTCACTCACCCCCTACTGAACTCTCATTTTTTCATAGCAGTCACACAGAATTACATTGCAGCCCATAGGTCTGTGCTTGAGAATTCTCTGATATTAACTTAAAATTAGTTTTATGTCTGTGATCTCCATGATGTTCCCTCCAGGTAATATTTTCATCCGAATACCTCTCTGTTCACATTGGCCACAGTCATATTCCTTCACTGTGATCTTTGGTGAAAGCATGTATACCATATTTTCTCTGTAAAACCATATAGCGTACTCTATTCTCTGATTGTCCCTGAGTCTGCAGGCTCTTCATGGTGCTTAGACTATAATTGTAGTTTTCCTGCTTTCAGTAGTGGATTCTGTTATGGGACTCCACCATCATATGTCAACTAAACACACACACACACACACACACACACAAAACAGCCTTATTGTTAATCAACTTGGCCATAGGGGAAGGTCACTATACGTTATTCCCTGTGCTGCCTTTGCTTTACAGCTTGATGAAGTATTATAGCCACAGCCCAGGGAAAATTCTTCTCGATGTGTATCGAGTAGGATGTGTAATCGATGCGAGCTCTAGAGGTTGTGGAAGTGAAATGAAGAATGAAGAAAGCAATTTTCAGATTACACTGAAATTATTTTGTGATATGCTTGTACTCATTTCATTAGTATTCTTCTCATGCTAGAGTGCTGCTGTTTGTGTTTATCAGGGTGGGTAGCTGCTGGTGCCAAAAAAGCTTTTGGTTATTCTGAAGCAAAAATGGACAACAACAAAGTTTTCGAAACCCTCAGAAAGACTTCTCATAGCCTTTAATCCCAGGGATAATGGAGACGTGGTCTGCCTCTCTGAAATTACCCTGAGCATGAATGACACCTCTTCATGCTTTCTCTCTGTTTGTATTTTCCACTCCTGAACCCTGAGGGAATCAATTAAATTATGCAGATTATATTTCCGACTATTCCAGTGTACCTGTGACCCACTTATCAGCTGATTTCTGATTCAGCATTCAGACAACTACTAATTCGTTTTTAACGCAGCACGTGGCTATTCTGAAGAAGAAATGCAGTCTTGGAGACAGATCAAGGGCTTTTGTAACTGGTTTTGCCAAAGGGAGTGAATATGGTCATTAGAGCTGAGAGAGAGAGGCAGGAGGGCCATGATTGCAGCTCTGATTAGCTCTGCTGCTTCATGTTTCCTACATGCCAGGTCTTAGTCAAGCTCCACAGTGTGAAATGCAGTTCATGCCCTGAGAAAATAGCTGCAGCTGGACTGAAGATAGATTTATTTAGGATAGATTTGACTAATGATTTAACTATATGCTGTTTATCTGTCCTCACACATGTTAAAATAGAATGGAGCCTGACTGAACTATAAGTTCAAAGGAGTTGACCAAATAATCAACCCGATCTTGTGGGAAAATGTAATGATTTTACAACATAGCAATATGGAATTTTGAAGAAAATAGTCAAAATAAGAAGGGTTGCATAAGAAGATACATCAAATTCTAACACATTTAATATTAGGCATCACAACATACATTTATGACTCAGTTTAAGGCTTTAAAAGGCTGGTTAAGGCTGTGTGGATGGATCCTTAGTGTTTTGAACAAATTGGAGTGAATGATTCAATGACTCACATGGAAAAAACTCATTCCATAATGAATCAGTGTCGATTGAATAAATGATACCATGACTCACTCATAAAAGAAAGTAATTTGTCTTTATGTGTAATGACATAACCTGCAGAAAGAGTTACTCCCCGCCACTAAAAGCAAGAGTAGGATCTGACCACATTTATTTCCAAATTTGACTTGGGACCCCCATGGTGCTGATCCCTTGATGTTAAAGTCCATGTCTTACAACAGTAGTACTAGACCTTTGATAGATGCTCAGTGTGGTGTACACATGTCTCCAGGTAAAAGGAATGGATTCATGACAGTTTATTGCAATATTATGGTTTATGTTGTCAGGTGGAATATCTTGGCATTCTTCAGATCTTGAGTAGAAAATGCACATGCAGGATGTCTGCTGTGAGCGGATTCATCTTTCTCACAAAACTTAATACTTAATACCTTTGCTCAATGAAGCAATCTGAGGCTGCTAATCACTAATAAAATGCCCACTTAGATTTGTGACAAAAATCAATAAATCATTGCATGCTCCAGTTCAACTTGATTTTCTTACAATGAATATCACTTTTTCAGTTTCAGGCGACCCTGAAAAATCATGTTCTCCAAGCATCAGACATCCTGATAAAATGAAGCATTATTTATATTGACACAAGGCAACACGAGAGTCATTTCCCCTACTTTGAAACAGGCCATGCAGAAGATGATTACAATGTGTGTCCAATCAAGTAGGATTACTGTAGAAACCAGAGCATTGGAAATAATAAATGGTCAAGTAATGGCCCATGAATCCTCAAACCCATCTCAAGGGGTCATGCCACTCTAACAAAATGAACTCTGCCAGTAGAGCTTTCGACACACACCACACAACAGAAACACTCTCCTAAAAATCACTTAAGCAATAGACTGTGTAAGATGATGTAGGCACAAATACTGCCATCAATTTTGCACAGGTCCGTATTTTTTTTAAATCATCATTTGAATCAAAATCGCTCTAATTGCACCCTGATCTCTAAAGAGGAAATGATTAGTTATGTTATAAAATATTTACAACTCTTCTAGTTAAAAGAAATGAAAGACAAGGCAAATATTTACACTCTTCTAATAGATTCTGTAGCAACCTGGCACTTCACACAATGTACTGTCAATTCCTTCTGCTGATTGGAACATCAAGTATTTCTTTCTTCTCCCTGGATGTGAACAATGTTCTCAGGCTAAACTTAATGCCCTCAATAAAATATAACTTCATATTTCAGAATGAAATTAAAAATTAATGTCCATTCCTTCATAAGATCTGTCAAGTGTGTCGAGCTGCTCTAATATTAAAATGGCTCTTGTTTCTTCCTCATTCTCACAGCTGTAGGGGAACTTCTCTAAGTGGCTCCCCAAAATGCTCACCAGTCAAGCTGATATATTAATGCAGACTCTGTGGATTTGATCCAGCATAACAAGTATTAGTATATCATAGCTCTCACACAATTCGCTCAACTGAGCTTCATATAACACAAAAAGAGATATATCATTGCCTACAGTCAGACAATACCCCCTCTCTAGTATCCTTCTTACCATTTGGTACCTCCGTACCATAAATCTAATTTTCATCAATATCCAAGAGAGTGAAAATTATAGCCCTGCACTCAATGACTGGCCTGGGAGAAATTAATTGATAAACAGATAGGGCGACTTCAGCTCTTGTTTATTAAAGGGTAAGTGGCACGTAGATAGGCAATGCAAAAGCATTAATGCAAAACTCTCCCTCCCACCTTCCCATTCTTGACAGTCTTTGTCCTGAGATCTCAACAAGTGTCAGCAAAAAAGATGACTCACAAAACTGAAGATGATGAAGGAAAATAAACTCGTGCCACGTGCAGGAAAAAAATGACGAAAGAGTCAAGGACAGACGTGTAAAGATGGTTGAGATAAATAGAGGTAAGGATTCGAGAATTCGACATTAGTTTTGCCTGACATGGAACTACTAGGCCGCAGGCGACCAATTACACTCCACATTGCTGGAAAGGCAATGTTTCACGGAGCCATACATTATTTATTAGCTCTAATACTCACTGCACCTTTTTGTGTGAGCCGCAGCACTGCATTTCTTTCTCCTATACTTTTACTGCAGTTGAGTCACTCAGAAATCCTCGTATTTTACAGCAGAATATATGCTATTAAAGTTCTCAAAATTGCTGTCATTGATTAGTTTAAAATCGTGCTGTGACTCGTAATTTATGATATTCGGATATTAAACTGTTGATTCACAGTGAATAAACCATTTGCGCCATCTATTGGTTGCCGTTTGAACGTCGTTGAGTTTGTGCGTTCATTCATGAGATCAGGACTATTTCTTAAAATGCTTTAAAGGGGTCATATGATGCGATTTAAATTTTTCCTTTCTCTTTGAAGTGTTACAAGCTCTTGGTGCATAAAGAAGATATGTAAAGTTGCAAAGACTAAAGTCTCAAATCCAAAGAGATGTTCTTTAAAAAAGTTAAGAGTCAGCCACACCTACCTAAAATGGCTCGTTCTAACACGCCCCAACATACCTACGTCACTATGTGGGAAGATTTGCATAACGCCGCCCAAATGTTCACGCAAAGAAAGAAGGCGCAACTTTTATTCTCGCTGTAGTATTGTTGCTGCCGCCATGTCGTGAAGACGCTGTGTGATTCGTTGTGAAAGTGAAACTACTTTGTTTGGCCTTCCAAAAGAGGACGATATCCGCTTCGTCATGCCTAGAGCTGATCCGTGCTGGTCGCTGAGGAAATACATCAACTTCACGCTGTGGATCGCCGGATCGGCTTTCACCGTGGACAGGGCCATTTTAACCATAGGGCTAGGTGGGGCTGAAGCCCCGGGGCACGAGCAAGGAGGGGGCCCGTGATTGACTGTGGAGTAGATTGACTGGAGCGCCGATCGCCAAAGCCACCACGCCCCCCATTTATTAGCGCTGTTATTTAGTTGAGCTTTTCCGTAAATTCCATGCATTACCATTTGAAATTGAAACGTAAAGTCTGAATTTGGTTTACCAATCAAATGCATTTATTCTATATTCGAATTTTGAACGATATGCGCAGGTATCTATCAGGTGATTGCTGCCCAGTATGTCTGCATTCACCTCACTTCACTTTGTTCTGGAGTAATCTGGAAATGGTCGCATAAAGAACAACATTCAATAAGTAAAAATGTCAGCAATTCTAAAAGAGAGAGGGGCTCAAAAAACGAAAAACTTCAAATACAAACAACATAAAAAACATGACTTAGTAAATTCCCTAGCTATCAGGTTATTTTACTAAAGCTGATGATGGAGTGGGAGTTACTGGAACAGCAAGTGAACCGGGCACATGGAGCAGATAAATCAGTGTCATCGTCCACACAGATTTTTGGGTTAGTTTGATTATTAACTGGATTTATATTGTTTTTGTGTTTGAACAAACTATATTCATTTAAGGGTTGGGAGATAATCCGGTAGAAATATGTCAATCGTTGATTGAAGCTATGAATTTCCTTTTTCTCCTCAACATAAAAGAAGATATTTTGAAGAATGATCGTAACCAGTGTTTCTGGACCCAACTGATTCCAATAGTGTTTTTTTTTTTCTTTTCTTTTCTTTTTTTTCCTTCTCATATATGGAAGTAGTGAGGGCCCAGCAACTGTTTGGTTACCAATTGTTACGTATCCGGTCCATGAACTTCCGTCTGCTAGCCATCAGAGGTCACCCTTTCCGTTTTCATTGACTCTCGCACTACACACTGTTGCTTATTACCCCGGACTACATATCCCATCATTCATTACACTGATTGCACACAGCACTGATTGCACACAGCTGTTTCATATCACTCACTCACTATTTAACACTCATTCTCACTCCATTCTAACCGCCGAGTATTGTTTAGTGCTTGTCGTTTTGATAGCTACACTACGGAGCCTGTTTAGTTTACCCTGCCTGAGCTTAGTCTGCCTCGTCTGTTTTCTTGGTTTCTGATCTTTGCCTGTTT
>NW_015505226.1:4768434-4771891 GCF_001515645.1 Sinocyclocheilus grahami
TCAATACAACGTATATATTTTTTCTGCAATTATACATTTTAGGCGCAGTGAATGGCAGATTTTTTCTTAAGGTGGGCTTTTAGCCCCGTTGTACCCTATATACAGTGGGTACGGAAAGTATTCAGACCCCCTTACATTTTTCACTCTTTGTTAAATTGCAGCCATTTGCTAAAATCATTTAAGTTAATTTTTTTCCTCATTAGCTTAAATTATTCGGCCAATCACAACGCACTGTATAGCTGGCCAATCAGAGCACACAGAGAAAGCAAAGCGCTACCTTCGCTCTTTAAAATCTCATGCACCAAACCGAGCGCTCATACTTTCCTGATCCCACGCCGAGTCCCAGTGCAGCTTCTGAATCATTTTTCTACAAAGCACAATGTGTCAAATTTGTGTTGATAAAAAAAAATGTAAATGTCATGTAGAATATGAAACCAATTACTGTTCCAGAATAGACACTTTATTGCTGATAATGCTCTTGTCCTGTTTTCATTTAACCCTGTATAAGTCGGTCGCTTTTCAGACCGATGAGCTTTGTAAAAATCGAGGCGGGGCATAGAGGAGAAACAATAATGTACAGTATGTGGGAAATAATGTGTTTCATTACACCAAAATAAACAAAATAATTTTCTTTCGTTCCAGCATCATATGACCCCTTTAACTTAGTAAAAATTATAATACCTTTTAAGCACAAACAAACATTTAAGACTCATAACAATCTTTTAACATTGAATCTTTAACCTTTTACATCTTTATTATTGTCAGTGTAGTATGTTTTTATGCACTCCATTCTTGGTCAATAGATTGTAATACATTATTCAGCACCAATTTTGCTTAGTAATTTGTGTACTTTTGCAGCTTCTTTACCGGCTCTGTGTTATTTTGAAGTCTTGTGTACCGATTGTGCAGAATTGTGAATCATAATTTGCACAAGAATAAGGCTGACACAAGATAAAATGTTTGGTTTGGAAGCAGATGGAACAGCGATTAGGAAGCATATAGCCTACGTATATATTAATCAAGTAGCACATAATTACAAACTAATGTGACATAATTAAAGGGACAGTTCACCTTCAGTTGCTGGCCCCCATTGACTTCCATAGTATGAAAAAAACCCCACGCACTATACAAATCAATGGGGACCAGCAACTGAAGGTGAACGATCCCAGAGAACCTGTCATCTGGAAGGAAATACTTGAACTCTCCACTAGAGGGAGTTATAATACCATTTTTTTCGGACTTTCTCTCACTCTTGTTAAGTGAAAAGTGAAAACCTGTTGATAAAAAAAACATTAAATCATTCTGAATTCGTTTTTTCCTCTGCACATCTATAATTCTAGATCATTTCAGAGCTATTTAGGATATCCAAAAAGCTGGCAGTAGGCCTGAAGAAACCTACAGCCTTATTACACACTGAAACACACACACACACACACACACACACACATATATATATATATATATATATATATATATATGATGTTGCCATGGCAATATCAAACACAATGTGGCAATAATTCAATCAAAATCCACAGAGGTGCTTTTCTTCAATCTGGTTCCTCTAGGACCAGGTATTGTGACCCTGAGCTCTGTAATCACTAGTCAGTTGGGGTCATTTAAAGGTACACACAGGACATTTTTTTAATTGGTTTCACTAGCTGATATGGCAATCATCTGAATATACATAATGTGAACATTGTAAACATATTTTTGTTAGGCTACTTTTATTTTTATGTGTAAAACTTTTAATGATAAAAAATTGGGGTGTCCGAACCCTAGATATACATAGATAGATGTCTCATTAGTGGCTGTTTCTATGGCCACATTATATTTATATATATATATATATATATATATGATGTTGCCATGGCAATATCAAACACAATGTGGCAATAATTCAATCAAAATCCACAGAGGTGCTTTTCTTCAATCTGGTTCCTCTAGGACCAGGTATTGTGACCCTGAGCTCTGTAATCACTAGTCAGTTGGGGTCATTTAAAGGTACACACAGGACATTTTTTTAATTGGTTTCACTAGCTGATATGGCAATCATCTGAATATACATAATGTGAACATTGTAAACATATTTTTGTTAGGCTACTTTTATTTTTATGTGTAAAACTTTTAATGATAAAAAATTGGGGTGTCCGAACCCTAGATATACATAGATAGATGTCTCATTAGTGGCTGTTTCTATGGCCACATAAGCTGTCCGCCATATTGGAATAGTCAAAGCTGGTCCGTGAACACGCAAGAGCAAGCTGACTGTACATTTGCCACAGTAGATATACGCATGTATGAATATTTATATATGCAATAGACGAGTAGATGATTTTGCTAAACTAACACAATACATCAAGACAAAGGCATAGGCTAACTAACATGAAATCACAAATATAGTTTAAAAACCTGTAATATTGAGTACATATGAAAATATGTATGTATTCACAAATGAAAGAAGAATCCAACACATTCTCAACTGTGAAAGGTTATCTCATTTCTTCAGGGATATAAATCTCTGCGGGTGGGTTTCAACCAGAGGCTGTGCAATGTTGTGGCATCTTGGAAAACTCATTGATTATTAATATGAGTGACAACACGTTGACCGTTCCAAGATGTCGGCTGTGTCTGGAGCGGTTGAATGTGGAATCTACGTATGCATATATAGTCCAAACCTGTTCCTTGGTGGCCACTATCCTGCAGAGTTAAGCCCCAACTCTTACTAAACACACCTGAACCCATTAATCAAGGTTCAGACTCACTAGAGACTTCCAGGCATTTGTGTTAGAACTGGTTGAAGCTAAACTCTGCAGGGCATTGGCCCACCAAGAGCAGAATTGCACACGCCCTGCTGAATAAATAAATAAAAATACTCAGTGTACCTTTAAAGCAATGACACAGTGGCCCAGTCAGTCAAAATATAATCATGTAAATCCTTTAAAAAGCTTCTGATTAGTTCAGTCAGAAGTAATAGGCTACTACAATACCACATATACCACATGCAGTGGTTCAGAAAGGTTTCACATTTCTATCTGAAAACCAAGCGGGCAACCTTCCGCTCTCTCTCGTGAAGCCAACACGGAAGTGACTTAAACTGTAATTCGTCAACTGGCCGCTAGAGGCTGGCTGCAAAAGGGAGTCAATCCCATAGACTCCCCATGTTAAAATGCTCAACTTTACATCAGAAAAAAAACGTGTTTACAGCCTGGTTCAAAAAATGATTTTGGTCTATATAGCTAATTTTGCCCTTCATAACAACTGTGAGGGGGGTGAATTTTTTTAATAAGTCATCTGTTTAAATTATATTAAGCCTTAAAGTTCTGCATAATTAAGGGCGTGGCCACTTGAGTGACAGGTGAATTGCCGCTGCTGTCACCACTGTCGAGCTAGGTAGGCGTGGCTTCAGCAACCAGCTCCCGCCTTTTTGCCCATTTTCGATTATCCGGGAGTGACGCGC
>NW_015505226.1:4772219-4825039 GCF_001515645.1 Sinocyclocheilus grahami
CCCTTCATAACAACTGGGAGGGGGGTGAATTTTTTTAATAAGTCATCTGTTTAAATTATATTAAGCCTTAAAGTTCTGCATAATTAAGGGCGTGGCCACTTGAGTGACAGGTGAATTGCCGCTGCTGTCACCACTGTCGAGCTAGGTAGGCGTGGCTTCAGCAACCAGCTCCCGCCTTTTTGCCCATTTTCGATTATCCGGGTGTGACGCGCGTGAGGCGCTGCCAAGATGGCGACGGCCGGCTCCGCCCACTTTGAGCTTCAAAAACGCTCCTCGGGAACCTACGAGTGACGTCACGGACACTACGTCCATGTTTTTATACAGTCTATGCTGAAAACCCATTAAGTTATTACAAAATCATATTTGCATCTGGCCGTATTTGCAGCTAGGAAGGATTTTTAATCATGACATCTAAATATATAAGTGTAAGGTCTTCCTGAAAATGTTCTTTAAAAAGTATGAACTATACAATTATTGTGACACGAATCATTAAACTCCCAGTTTAATGACGATAATTTACTTAACACCAGCCAGTTGCCATGGGAGCAATCTAAAAATCTCATTCATTCATTGCTAAATAAATGTTTATTTAATTAAACTACGATGGTAAATATGGTGGTTTTCTTCCAAATACATTTTTTAACACACATAAATATATCAAATGTAACTAAGTAATCTGACAAGAGAATCTGCACAGACACAGTAATGTCAAAGCGAATGGGCGCGCCTGCACCACACCGTTTTATTGGTGCGCGCCCACACAAATCCATATACACAGAGCACAGACGCACACACACACACACACACCCGCTCACTAGGTATGAGGTAATTGTTTGGTCACATGACTCCTGCAGTAGCTGTCAAAAGTGATACAGCAGCGCATCCTTGACCAGCCTGCCCGCTTCCAGCTGATTGGACTGCGATCAGGTATTAGGGATCATCTAGAAAGTGCAGAAACGAAAAAGATGACACTTGTGATTGCAACAAATTATAAACGTATGAAGAAGAATACCAGCTGCTCGCTAATAAAAACCCATTTACCAAGTAAAATCAAATTGTAGTCAAGTATAGGTTTCATCAAAGCCTTGCTGTAAGTATACATTAAAACATCATGCTGCAAAATAGTTGTAATGTTATCAAAGCAGTTAATAAAAAACTGTTTATATAATGTTTAACCTTAACCACAATAATTTAACCCTTAAAAGATTTTGTATAATAAGGGATACAGACATTTGAGAGGATAGTGGGTGACAGTGGACCTAATATTTCTGATAATTAATATTAAGAAGTGAATCTCTACGAACACTGGATTACTGCAAATGTATTGTTTTAGCCCACACATGTTTGGAAAATAGCAATAAAGAATATTTTTCAGAGTTATTTTATGAAGTACTTTTATGTTCCTGCTCTTACAATGGTTAATTAATCTTAGTCTGACTCTCAGGTCCACAGGATGCAGAATGGTATGATGGTTGGTTGATTCAGACACTAAACAACGATAACCGATCTTTATACTTGATCCCTTGATCCAGAGTTATTACCCCGCCTATGTCGCAAGTTAATCCGTGTTGGGCTCAAGAGTCAGAGGAGGTGATACTGGGGTTGGAAAGTAGGGAAAGTGGAACAGCGGTGAGGGCGTATTTTACAGGTTGATGTCTTGACAACGCGAAGTTTGTCGCTTGCTTAAATCTCACGGAAGCGAGTACTGAGAGGAGGAAAACCTCAGGGAATGCCAAATTTGGGAAGCGGGGTGGAGGAAATGGCATTTCAGCTGTTTTTGCTGCCCGAGCGCGGCGCTGCTGCTGCTGGTGGTGACGCCTGAAGGGAGCTTTAATAACGCGGGATATATCTCTAGCAGCTGAAGATGGTGAATTCAAGTGTTTTATTATCGTCATGGTAAACGGAACCGGCAGCATCATGTTGAAATGCGTGGTCGTCGGCGACGGCGCCGTTGGAAAAACTTGTCTGCTGATGAGCTATGCCAACGACGCCTTTCCTGAGGAATATGTGCCCACTGTCTTTGATCATTATGCAGGTAAATATACCAGCATATTACGACATAATGAATATGAATCAATATTTCAGCGTCTATTTGATTTATAAATGTATTTAACATTCATTTAGTGGTATTGACAAGACCTCAGAGTGACTTGCATTGTGTTGCGCTTGTTTCTCTATAATGGAAACCACCTGTGGGCTGAGGATGCAACTGGTGCACACCAGCATCCTTATGGCACGATTCATCACCCTTGATCAGAAATAAACAAATCAGTTCCTCTTTCTTTTGGTCAGAAGTAAATACAATCAGATTGAGGACGTCTTTCACTTCAGAAGTTAAACAAATTGATTTAAAATAGAATATATTGCATTAGAAAAAATAACATACACAAACAAGAAAAATATATTTATATTTACAGACATCTGGAATCCATTTCTGACTTATCTTAATATACATCAGAAACCTGGCACTGGACCCACGCACTTTCCCAACAATAATTTTACAAACATAGATAGAGAAGGGGAACAAGGGGAATGAATATAATATGTGTAGATATACAGTATGCATGTGGATATGTTTATGTATGTGTATATATGTACACATGTACTGATGTATATTATTGATAAAATGTATAGTTTTATTATTACATATTTTATCTCTATTATTATAATAATACCACTGAATATGGTTTATATGTACATATGCAATCTATTCATTTGTTTTCTTTTTACTCCTCCCCTTTCATTCATTCACTTAATTATTTACTCATTTATTTATGTATTTATTATATGTATTTGAATATTAATAATTGAGAATTTTGGGGAAGGGCGGAGGACAACACCGATAAGAAAGCACTAATAAGAAAATACTTAAGAAAATGTTATACTCATATGTGTAATAAGTTTTTATTTTTTATTATTTATTTATTTATTAATTATTATTATTATTATTATTATTATTATTATTCTTCCTGCCTCTGGTCCCCAGTGACATCCTGGTCCGTATTTGGTATGGTGGAGTTTAAATATGGGTGGGAGGAGGTGATGTGGGGCATGGGGCTAGTGTCTCCCCACCGTCTCTCTGAGCTCTTTCTTCCAGGATCTCTCACCTTAGCTGGTTTTGACATGCATGCCTCGCTTTTTAAATGCATCACATATTAGCTAAAATACATGCACACCTAGTAAAATTCTTGGCATGTGTGTATGTATGTGTATGTATGTGTGCGTATATGTGTGTACATATACATATATATTCTATTTAAAAAAAAAGAAAAAGGGAGACACATTCAAAGGGTAAGTGGGACGTGTGGGTGGGCCGGGTCCCTGGCCTGGGCTGCACTACACGTCTCACCATTTTAATGCATCACAAATTAGCTGAGACATATACACATCTATACATTAAAAAACATATGTAAATAAATAAATAACAGACATCTGAGACAACGCGGTTTATTGAAACACAACTGGGACTCTATTGACTCTAATGAGCAATGAAAGAGCAATCACATTGTCCTATGGGTTATGTTGGAGCACAGGAGGAGGACACTGTTTGTGTACAGACGTGAGTGGTAGGAAACTCCTGCAGTGCTGAGAAAGTGTTCACCCACGAGACAAACCCACCCAGCCACTCATGTCTGGGTTTAGTTCCTGTCTCAAAGTCAACGCCCCCTTCCTCTGAAATATCATGTGAGGCTCATCTAAACACGGTTCTTCTTATTCTCTGGCATGATACAAACTGACTCAACTCTTCAAGTAAGTTTCTTTTTATCATGGAAAAACGTTGTAATTAATTGCGTTATCATTTTTTTTCTCTAATATCAGGATATGAGATAAGTTACTTTGAGGGATTTACAATTTTGAAATTGAATACAAATAGCACCACAGTATGGCCAAAGACATTCAATTGGTCATTTTGGTTCAAATCTGAAATACAGGCAGCAAATACAAAAAGAAATGCAGGAGTTTACATGGAAATAACAAAATATGAAAACACAAAAAGACATTAGACAGAATGTTAGAGACTGTATTGTATTGAGTGTGCACCTGTAGTGTACTTACAATTTTTAAAGTATACACTACTTGTGCATAATATTACTAAAATAATACTTATTGCACTTTGTAATACCAAGTTTTATTTTTAAAGTACATTTTAAATCATTTTTCTAACAAACTTTTGTCATGCTTTAAAGAAGTACACTTACTTTGATTTGTTGACTACTATGCTTAAATACATGTAAACTACTTAATTATCATTTTAACTGTAGTATGTTATTATATTACATTTACCCCCAGTTTCACAGACAAGGCTTAAGCCTAGTCCCAGACTAAAATGTAAGTCTGAGCTGTTTCAACTGAAAGAAACTTGCACTGATTGATCTTAAAATATATCAATGCCTTTGTTGTGTCTCAAGAGGGACACCGGTAATGTTTTTTTGTAAGGCACATTTATAAAAAATTACTTAAATTTCCTAATTGAACTATGGCCTAATCCTGGCTTAGTCTAAGCCCTGTCTGTGAAACCAGGCCTTAAAGTGAATTTATTTTAAATGTACTAACTGCAACTTCAACATTGCAAATGTGTAATTAAAATAATATATAAATACAAGACATATGCTTTCATTTCTATGAAACATGTATTTTAGTTTACCATAAATGCTTGTCAGTACACTTGGTAGTACACTTAACCATATTGTAGACAACAGAAGTAATTATGAAATTACATATAAAGATGCAATTAAGTGCTGCTTAAGTAGGGGAAAAAACACTAACAGTTCAGCTAATTGCATTGAATATACATTTAAACAATAATATGTTTACATGTAATGGCAATTAACATGTAATACCGAGTCTGAATTCATTACATTCAATTTACACCTAAGTATATTCTTTTAAAGTATATTATTTCCATAATACTCTTTTTAAAGTATGCTAAAGGTTGGTATTTTTCTGGGATAGACAAAGTACAAAAAAAATATAATCAGAGTTTTGTCAGAGAATCTGAAGAAGAAATAAAAGCACAAAAGGAAAAGGACTATACAAAGATTATTCATAAAAGTGGCACAAGTGGCACTTTTCATTTCTGAACATAAGCAAAAGCGCCTAATAATTTATTAAATATTTATTCATATATAATTTATTACAATTATTAATAATATCATTACTATTATTTGCATCATTCACTGTCCTCCACCCTTTCCTAATCTTAATGAAATCCTTATTATTATTATTGTTGTTGTTATAGTTATCTTTGTCATCATTATCGCTTACAATACTTGTCTCCACTGGTCTTGTCATTTATTTTATTTTTTGTAGTTATACTTGTTATATCTTTTAAATCGTTTAGATACTCAATGATTTGTATGCTTCCTCCCACACACTTACATACAATGACATGCACATGCACATGCACACACACACACTCACAATCACAAGAATACATATACAGGAGTTATCAGTATGATATTGAAATGTTAGCTATCTGGATATATGTTTGTTTGTCCAAGTGATTCTGTATTTGGCACTTGCAAATATTGTCACTTTCCTTAATTGCATAATAAAAAAATAATAATAATAAAAAAAAGAAGTAAACAAATTTGCATTCCTCTCTCACATGTTCAGAAAAAAAAAATTGTGTACATCTTTCACTTCATTAGAAATAAATTTAAAGAAACTGCATCCCTCTTTCACTTGATCAGAAATGAATACTATTTTACATGATTCCTTCACCTTTTCAGAAATAATTAACACGTGAGCAACATCCTTTTCTTACTCTACATGGAAGTGCATTTATTCATGTAATAATTTGAGTTCCATATTTAAACTAATTGTTCGTGATTTTGTTTTCAGTGAGTGTGACGGTTGGGGGAAAACAGTACCTGCTGGGGCTGTATGACACTGCTGGTCAGGTAGGGTTAAAACATTCCTCTCTCATTGGCCTGAGGCTTTTTCATTAGCAATAGTAACTCAATCAATTCAGGCAAAGTACATGGTGGCCTGTTCAGATGCTTTCTGAGTCTTTTTGGCCCTGTATGCATGTGATTTAAAGAGATTATTCATCCAGAAATGAAAATTGTCATAATTTACTTCACCTCATGTCGTTCCAAACCTGTATGGCTTCCGTTCTTCCGTGAAACGCACAATATGAAGATGGCAGGATGATAGTTTCAGTCACCGTTCACTTATGTTGTATCGAAAAAGATGCAATGAAAAGCTGTCAGTCCCTAATTCTGTTGAACCTCTCCTTTAATGTTCCACAGAATAAAGAAAGTCATAAAGTCAGATAAGACAACATGAGTATGAGTGTTAGATTACAGACTTTTCATTTTTGGTTGTACGTCTCTTTAATCACTAAGACACTGCCAAGATCAACAGGTGAGTACACATTAGCATCTCTCAGTGGAAAGATAAACATATGAAGCTAACAGCAATCTGAAAATTTTCCTTCCTCTGTTTTTGCCAAGTTGTTGAAAGTTATCATGAAAGAAGATCTCAAGTTGCCATACATTCCTTGAACATTACTTCTCAGAAGTGGTGTAGTCTAGAGCAGTGTTTCCCAACCTTTTTTTAGTGGCGGCACCCTTTGGAAATTTTAACAAACTTGTGGCACCCTACAAAATTAATTTTGTCACAATATTTGAATTTCTAAATTCAATGTGATAATTTGAAAGTATAGATATTCGGTACAGCAGGGAAGAACTGCAGAATGTCATGTCATACAGATATTTTTTATATTATTTAAAAATCTTGTCCATCAATGGTGGCAATCAGTAGGCTAATTTCTAATGAAGAGACCAATTTATATGACAGATTTTAATGTAGGCTTTTATACATGTGTAAACATTATTTAATTACCATTATAACTAGCTATCTCACAAATTTTTGCTCACTCAGTGTTTTTTTTTATTTTACAGTGGGGTAATTTTGGTGCAGTAGCACGAGATAGCTTGATTTCAAACTTTGAACTGAATAAAAAATGACAAGTAAGCAGTCAGTAATAAAATAAGAACAAATAAAGAAATTAGTAATGATAGCACAAATAAAAAATAACGACAGGCCTTCGAATTAAATAAATAGCTTTTTAGTTTTTCAGGTAGATCTAACAGTAGGGTTAAGATATTGAACTTTTTTTTTTTTTTTTATTATCCAAATAATATTTAATCCTAGAAAGCCATTATTATCAGAACACGTGAGCATAACATAGCGGTTAGCAGATCAATGAATGAGAGGGCAGCGTTACCAGAGTTGCCCATATACCACATCATGTTACAACACAGTAGGGCTATTGCAGACAGAAATATCGATGTTTCCTTTTGGCTCAATTTTTTAGTGGACTTTGCTGTTCCGAGCATGAACGGTATACGAGTGGAGCGACTGAGCGGCGCGGACGCATAGAGCGGGATAATACGCAGAGCGTCACACCACTTGAAAGTGAAACCCAAGCGGTGAACTAATTTTCGGCAGCCGAAATTTCGGTGCATCTCTAATTATTAGCGACATCAGAAATGGATATTATATAATAGTTGCTTTTTTGAACATTTTAGCAATTTAGAAATATTAAAAAAGGATTTTTTACACGGCACCCCTGCTCTCGACAGACGGCAACCCGGTTGGGAAACACTGGTCTAGAGGAATAAGTATCTGGAGGTTTAGCATTATAAATAGGTAGTTTAAAAATTGTGACCTGAAAGGCAAAAGTTGTTTGAAATCTCATACTCCCTCAATTGGTTCTTCTTTTGAATAAATACTTATGTCACAACTGTTGAAGTACTAGATGTACTAATCTGGATTTGATCCAGGTTAGTACACCGCGTCACCATTTTGGTTTCCGCATCAAATTAAGTTTATAAAAGTAATTTTATATACATAAAAAGGCATGTTAAATGCAAGTAAAGAGTCTACTTTCATATTTCAAATAACTTTGTCACTCAGTGTAATGGTCCGGATTTTGATTTTACCATTACATCTTTAAATAAACATAAAATACCAAGTTAAAAAATACATTAGTTGTCTTGGCATTTTCAAGTGTTGGCTGTGTTATATTAAAAGGACTATGTCTTACTGTTTTTTTTTTTTAAGTTACGAAATAACCAGGGAACTTTTGTCCTGAAAATGCAGTTTGTCAGAGGTCATTCAGTGTAACAGGAACAAGAAGCCATTCTGAAATCATGTAAAAAAAACTGATAGTCATTCAGCAGTCTGTGACATCATCAGATGGCACCCTGATGACCATGCACCGTGGTGCTGCAGAAAAGTGAGTTTATTGCTCTTAAATATTTGATCATTCCACCTTTTCATGGTGTGGTATCCGCAGTTACAAAAACAGGTCATTCAGTAGTACAGGGTTCGTACGGTCATGAAAAACGTGGAAAAGTCATGGCCTGGAAAAGTTTTGGAAAAATAAATAAACCCAGAAAGTTTTGGAAAAGTCATTGAAATCTATTTCACAAAACTCTGTCTAATAGAATTGTGTTTAATCAGGTCCTGAATTACTCATTCCCGCAGCTTTTGACTTTAAAATGATGGATATTCACACATTTATTCAATAGCCTATAGCATGTAGGTTTGATGAGTAAATAATCAAACCTACAGACTGAGTCCAGTCCACACAGACTGATCAAATCAGTCATTTGAAAACAGCGTGAGTGATTCAGCTGTACGCGTCTTCTCTTTTTGACTTTCTCTTCAAACGGCTTCACATCGGCGCGTCTTGTCTGCGCTACAAGAGCCGCTGCACGCTGCGATACAAGACTTTCACTCGCGTTTCGGGACAGTTGACAGAATAGTCACTTGCCTAATCGGGTCATTGTTGCATCGTCAGAAAATTGTATTATTTATTTGCACGTCTTTTTAAGCCATTCGGTACTCGCGCGCTCAAGAGGCAGTGCGCAGTCACATCCAAAGTGCGCTCGTGTGTATATGAGTATTGAGTTTGCTACCAAATAAGCTCAGCAGAACCCTGCACGGGCCTCAAACATATGCCCTAGTCCGGCCCTTATCCGACAGATTATCAGAATTACTGGCCCGTGTCTTTTTTCTCTTTCTCTCTTCCCCAATATTCTATTTCCCCTGGAGCATTCATCATGGTAATTACTTGCTGGCGTTTAGCGGCAGGCTTTGCGTGCGCTTTAACATTGAACTCTTCCAGCACTTGCTGTTGCTGGACACTAAACACAGTCTGAGCCACTCTTGACAGTCGCGGTAGCACGGTCTCGTGTTGTTTCCACCAGCGCAGCAAATCTTTGTCATCACCATAATAATTGATGGATATCTAAAATATAAACATAAGGAGGAAGCAAGCCTGATGCCTGGCCCGTGTCTGAGCTATGACGTGAAAATTGTACATACATAAGTTGGGGCCGTTGGGCTCTGGCTGAAATGCAGGGCTCTAAAGCGCAGCTTGTTGCATTTAAGCAACAAAAATACACACAAAATGACACCAAAATGGCCATCCTGGCCACACAGTTAAATAAATGATCATATTCTGTGATGTGAAATGTGGAGTAATGTCTGGCGCAGTTGCAGCTTGTACTTATTACTAAAACAAGAAAGCAAACGAGTAGCATTAATAGTCATTCATTTTAGTTAACATATGCTATGATAATTTGAACAGGTTTTTATTCTTATTGTAAAATAATGGAACATTTAGGTCATGAACATTGTCTCAAAAGTTATGGAAAAGTCATGGAAATGTATTGGTAAAAATGTGTACGAACCCTGGTAGTAGATGTTGTAAATAATTGTGATTAACTTTACTGGTCAAGCTCAGCGTATGATACAGGTGGCCAGTTGCCTATAATATAAGCAGAAGAAGAAGATGTTTTTGTCATGTGGTGTAATGCAAATTCTTGTTACCACACAGTGTCATTCTTTACACCGAATGACAGTATCACTGTAGAAATAACAATTTTACAGGGCTCTACAGTGCGACCATTTCAGTCGCATTTGCGACTGAAAACTACTGCGTGCGACTATAAAAAATTGTTTAGGAGCACCAGTGCGACTGACCCATCATCATCATATTTGTGATTGCGCTCAGGGGAGCTTCAAATGTTTCTACGTGTTTTTGCAGCTTTGAGTAATGTATCACTTGATTGGTAACTTATATTTCTTATTCTCAGAATCAGAATCAGAATCAGAAAGAGCTTTATTGCCAAGTATGTTTGCACATACAAGGAATTTGTTATAGTGTCACAAGCTCCCAGTAAACGGAGACAACAATTACACACAGATAATAAAAATGAGATGTGAATAAAATACACATGCATAAATATAAACCATAATAAATTGTATGTACAGGTGTGCTATAGATGGAATAGGAATAGAATAAAATAAAATAAAGTTGTAGGGATGTAGGGTTTAGGGTGATAAATAAGTATAGGTTTATTGCACATACTGTACTTTAATTGCACAATGGGAGAACATTATCTGTTCATGAGGTAGATTGCCTGGGGAAAGAAACTGTTCTTGTGCCTGGCTGTCCTGGTATTCAGTGCTCTGTAACGCCGACCAGATGGCAAAAGTTCAAAAAGGAGATGGCTTGGATGTGATGGATCCAGAGTGATTTTCTGAGCCCTTTTCCTCACTCTGGATGTATACAGTTCTTGGAGGGTAGGCAGGGGGGCACCAATAATCCTTTCAGCAGTCCGAACCATTCTCTGTAGTCTTCTGATGTCTGATTTTGTAGCTGAACCAAACCAGACAGTTATTGAAGTGCACAGAACAGACTCGATGACGGCTGAGTAGAACTGTTTCAGCAGCTCCTGTGGCAGGTTGAATTTCCTCAGCTGGCGAAGGAAGTACAACCTCTGCTGGGCCTTTTTAACAATGGAGTCAATGTGAGTGTCCCACTTCAGGTCCTGAGAGATGGTGGTGCCCAGGAACCTGAATGACTCCACTGTCGTTACAGTGCTATCCATGATGGTGAGTGGGGGGAGTGCAGGGGGGTTCCTCCTGAAGTCCACGATCATCTCCACTGTTTTGAGGGTGTTCAGCTCCAAGTTGTTAAGACTGCAACAGACAGCCAGCTCTTTAACCTCCTGTCTGTAAGCAGACTCGTCTCCGTCCTTGACAAGACCGATAACTGTAGTGTCATCTGCAAACTTCAAGAGCTTGACAGAGGGGTCTTTAGAGGTGCAGTCGTTGGTGTAGAGCAGTGGGGAGAGGACGCAACCCTGAGGGGTGCCAGTGCTGGTGGTGCGGTTGTTGGATGTGAATTTACCAATTCTCACTAGCTGTTGCCTAACTGTCAAAAAGCTGGTGATCCATTGACAGATGGAGGGTTAGTTTGGTCTGGAGGAGTGTTGGGATGATGGTGTTGAAAGCAGAGCTAAAGTCCACAAACAGGATCCTCACATAAGTCCCTGTTTTGTCCAGATGTTGCAGGATGAAGTGCAGTCCCATATTGACTGCATCATCCACGGACCTGTTTGCTCGGTAAGCAAACTGCAGGGGGTCTAGTAAGGGTCCAGTAATGTCCTTCAGATAAGCCAACACCAGCCTCTCAAATGTCTTCATGACCACAGACGTTAGGGCCACAGATTTGTAGTCATTAAGTCCTGTTATCTTGGGTTTCTTTGGGACGGGGATGATGGTGGAGCGTTTTAAGCAGGCAGGGACTTTGCACAGACCGCAGGTTTTCAGACAGGCTGGTGTCACACCGTCTGTGCCTGGTGCTTTTCTTCTCTTGTTCTTTCTGAAGACCTGGCGCACATCATCCTCACTGATCTGAAACGTAGGAGTGGGGGAGAGGGGGTTGCAGAAGGTGTTGATGGTTGTGTGGAGAGATGTTCAGAGCGGGTGTGGGGTGTTAGACTGGGAGTTTCAAATCTACAGTAAAACTCATTCAGGTCTTCAGCAAGTTGTTGATTGGCCTCAGTGCTGGGGGATGGTGTCTTGTAGTTGGTGATGTCCTTCAGGCCTTTCCACACTGATGCAGGCTCATTCGCAGAAAACTGGTGTTCTAGCTTTTTAGTGTAGTTCCTCTTGGCCACTCAAATCTCCTTCAGTGTGTTTCTGGCCTGATTGTACAAGACTCTGTCCCCCCTTTTGTAGGCATCCTCTTTGGACCGAGCGATATGCATCCTTTATTGTGGAGTAACAATGGTCCAGTATATTACTGTCTCTGGTGGGACATGTAACATGCTGTCTGTATTTTGGCAGTTCACGGGAAAGATTCTACTTGTTCTTATTCTGTCGTTTTAATTAAAAATGTTAAAAAGCTTATAAAATATAATTTTTTAAGAATTTGACAAAAGATGACACTTTTAATAAAGTTAGAGGAATCAAATATCACCTCGTAATGGGAAGGCTACTTTTTGATAACATTTTGGATTATTGATTAGAAGGTGCTCCTAAAATTTTGAACGTGCTCCTAAATTTTTAAAGTTTTTTTTTAAGTTTTAAAAGAAAAGTAAGTGTAGAGCCCTGTTTTAGCATCTTATTTATATTACATATAACAGAGAGAGTTGCTAGGCACTGTAAAAAGCCCAAAAGCTAATAAAGTAAGTGCAGACCCAGTAGCTTGGGTGGCACTGTTAAAGCCTGTTCACACCAAGAACAATAACTATAAAGATAACTATAACAGTAACTATGCTAGGCTCCACAACAATGAACAATAGCACGGTTTGTTAAGAATGCGCTGCAGGTTTATCATCTGCCGCTTTAAATGCTTGAGCTCTTAGAAGTGGATTGGATTCTGATTGGCTGTCAATGCTTTTATCATTCATCAGCTGTTAAAAAAAATCGCTCTGTGATTTCAACAATATCGTTTCTCTGTGCAGTTATCGTTAGTTGTGCTGTGGAATCTGCTATTCTTTTATATTTAGAATGATTTTTTTAAACTATATCTTTATCTTTATCATTATAGTTATCGTACTTGATGTGAATGTGCCTTTAGCAAGGAAAAGAGAAAGATATTGAGGATTGCTGTTGTCAGAATAATAGCTTGCCAATATTTCTGAACAGAGAGTCTCTCCTCACTACAGTATGTCACAAGTTCAAGAGAGGCCACTGAGGGGATTCACCCAAAATACTCATCCGCATAATGTCATTTATGTTGGCAAACATAAGTATTATGTTTAGAATAGAATAGAAAGTATTAATAAATATGGCCGCAAGCAGCCATTTTTGGGGCAGAGCAAGTCAGAAACAAAGTGACAAGCTAAGCAAGCATGGCAGGGGAGCATCAGAACGGTAGAATAAAATGCCATTCAATTCAAGTTTATTTGTACAGTGCTTTTCACGATACAAATCGTTGCAAAGCAACTTTACAGCAAATTAAGTTTCTACAATATTTAGTGGTAGCTTATCAGTGGTGACTGTCAGTCAATGTACATTTGGCAGAAATGTACGGAAAAATCAATTAAAGACGTAATCAAACAGACGATGAACACTATTAACAGCAACTATTATATGATGTAATCAAACTTATAATAAAATGTGGTAGTTCTGTAAGTTGTTTCAGGGTTGGCATCATCTGAGGTCCTCTGAGGGGTTGGCATCATCTCTTCTCAGGTGTTCTGGATCCAGACTGAAGCTTGTGTAAATCCTAGTTACATGGCAAAAACAGAGAAACAAATAGAGACCTAATTAGCGTAGCTGCTGTTCCAGCCAAGCAAAATGTATTTGTTTAACCCAAACTAAAGAATAATAATGTGCATTTGATCAGATATAACTGCAGTACAAGATTATGATATGCATTATTTGAATGCTTGGCCAAAGAGATGTGTCTTTAATCTAGATTTAAACAGAGAGAGTGTGTCTGAACCCCGAACGTTATCAGACTATTCCAGAGTATAGGAGCCAAATGCGAAAAAGCTTTACCTCCTTTAGTGGACTTTGCTATCCTAGGTACTACCAAAAGTCCAGAGTTTTGCGACCTTAGGGAGCGTGATGGATTGTAGCGTGGTAGAAGACTAGTTAGGTATGCAGGAGCTAACCCATTAAGGGCCTTATAGGCAAGTAATAACATTTTGTAACTGATATGGAACTTAATAGGTAGCCAGTGCAGAGACTGTAAAATTGGGGTAATATGATCATATTTTCTTGACTTGGTAAGGTCTTATTATATGCTTATTATATTTCAACATCTGCTTCTGCAGTCATTTACTTACTAATTTGCACTAATTTAAAGGGGTCATATGATGCTGCTAAAAAGAACATTATTTGGTGTATTTGGTGTAATGAAATGTTTATGCGGTTTAAAGTCGCAACGAAGCACACAGCGTCTTCAGGACATGGCTGCAGCGTCAACAATTCTACAGCGAGAATAAACGTTACGCCTTCTTTCTTTGCGTGAATATTTGGGAGGTGTTATGCAAATCTTCCCACATAGTGATGTAGGTATGTTGGGGCGTGTTAGAACGGGCCATTTTAGGTAGGCGTGGTTGACTCTTAACTTTTATAAAGAATATCTCTTTGGTTTTGAGACTTTAGTATTTGCAACTTTACAGATCTTCTTTATGCACCAAGAGCTTGTAACACTTCAAAGAGAAAGGAGAAATTGAAATGGCATCATATGACCCCTTTAATGACACAGTATAATACTAAAGCCATTTCAGTAATGGCAATATTATCGCTCTTTTTGGCAAATCGTCATTCAGAGTAACAAACCATGGTCATAATGGATATATTTATGTAAAAATTAAACAATATACTTATTCTGACCTGTACTTAAAACACTAAAAAGAATGTGATCATACTAAATTTTATTAGCCTATATTTTAAATGACTTTCACTTCCTTACAAAAACTTCTTGCTGACAAATGGGTAAAACCTAGTGGTTTGAAGGTCATTAGCAAAGTATAAAGATTAAAAAAATTATAGTTAATTGGTATTTGAGGACTGCACTGTGATGCTTAAATCTAGTCTTTTATAATGTCATCAAATTATTCATTTTTTAAAAATGCCTAACAAGATTTTTTGGTATATAAATATTGTTACACTGAATGACATTTTAGTGGGTGTCTTCTGTAAATCATACTAAAAAAAGCATTATAGTCATTATTTTTTGTTCAGAAAAATATAAAGTTAAACAGGACACATTCTAATTTATGGGGGAAAAACTACATTTAAAGCTCTATTGCACTTTTATATTTTTGGTGCTTGAAACACCCTTTTCGTCTTTGACCTACGTACTAGATTTGTCATGTTGTCATAGTCTTGTGGCCTACTGCGTCAGTTGTGTTGCTTCACTGCTATTCACAAATCCTCTCCCATGGCATCACTGGATAGTAAAGTCCAATGGATGAAGTATTTACATTTACCAGAAGTAGTAAGTCACCTGGGTACTTATTTTATGAATAATTTGAGTTTGGACACACTAATTTTTTCACATACTGTTTTTCATCAACTAGCCTATATAGTAGGGAAGTATGCATATTTGGATATAGCCAATGTCTAGACTTTAGCTGAGTATATGTGTTGTATTTCAGGCTCTCTCTTGAGGTTGTTCTCATAACACCAAACTATGAGTAGGTACATGTATGAATCTACCAAACTAGTAGCTGTAAATGTAGACTGAACTCTGAGTAGGGCTGCACGATTAATCGAATGCGGTTGTCATGCGCAATTTGTTAGTAATGCCGGTTCTGTAATCATCAGGAAATCATCATCACGTGCTTTCAGATGGAGCAGAATTTACTACATATAGCTGTAGTTCACTGACAAGTTACGCAAAAAAAAATCGTGATTCTGAAATCGAAGAAATCGTTTACGATAATGACAGCTGTTTGCATAGCTTCTCAGTGAACTATGGCTCTGTGAAGTAAATGCTGCTCCATCTGAAAGCATGTGAAAATACCACATTTAATAACATATTTTTTACTCCAAACTCACTTCATAACGTCAGTCGAGTGTTTGAAATAAATCCTTCTGTGAGATGATGTGGCTTCTTACACAGAATAAGACACGCAACATATTTCATAGTATTTAAGCAGTGATAAAGGCATTGCATTATAAATATACTTTATTTTAATGAAAATTATAATAATAAGAACTCCGATAAACCATATATTGCCATAGTCATGTGTTTATTAGTCACGTTGAATCAATGAAAGCAGTTGAATCTTCTGTTTATTCAGCTGCAGCGATAGGCATTTCCTGGATTACTTCTTCGGGGCATATTTGGAGTTTCAGCACGAGAGCGCCCTCTGGCCTTCGGATGGAGATTTACTGCTGATCACAGAACCGTGCTTCACTGAAAGATATGCATGACAATCGCAGCTTCTGTCGAATCGCAATCTCGATTCAATTTCGATTTACCGTGCAGCCCTAACTCTGAGCTTGATGCCTTCTCTCCCAAGGCCAGTAATAAGATGCAGTTTCGAGTGGAGCTGTTAAAAATGTCTGAAAGCTGAATATCTGTCAGCGCTCAGTCTTTGATCTCTGATGAATGATTTATTTATACTATGGATTAAATGTCTAGTGAAACTTTGTTTGCCCTTTCTTTTGAACAGTTGAAGATGACTGATTTCAATTAACATTCCACGGAGTTCCAATAAAGACGTCAGAGCTTTTTTTGCAATGTAAGATTAGCGTGCGTTGTGTTAGTATAGTTTCATTCAGGTATGATATAGAAAACTGTATCCTTATATTTTCCATGCTGTTTGAATGATGATCATGAAACAGACAAACTTATTGCCAGGACTTCAGGGCATACCAAATCCATGAGATCCATGAAATCCACTTTAAAGCTCTTAGTTCTTAAACGTATGGATTAGTTTTTCTGACACGGTTGGCTTTTTTCCATTGAGCGTAGTCATAGAATGTGTGGGCCAGATGTGTGGAAGTGTCACTGAGGGCCAAGTGGTGGGGTTTAGTTTCGAGGCAGTTCAAATACAGAAAACTCTCCCCATGTGCACTCTCTCTCCACAGCTGGCACCAGTTAGTACTGTGCAGAAACGATGACCGATCACTTGATTTAGAGGATTAATTTAGCCAAAGAACAGGAAAGAGGGTTAAATTCAAAGCTGATGTTCAGTGTGGTAGGACAGACTTAAAGAAAAGAAGCAGTTTACCCATAAAGAAAATCTTTTAATCATCCTCATGTTTTAGAAACCTACATGACTGACTTTCTTCTGTGGAACACAAAAGTAGCCTAGATGTTTATAGTGCAATGGCCAAGCAGATTTTCTCTGTCCCATGAAAGTGAATGGTGTTAAGCTGAATTTTGAGTGAATAACAACTTTTATATTTGTTAGTCCCTCACACAAAGCTACCAAATGGACACTCTGAATGTAGTGCAGAGTCATATGGACTACTTTTATGATGATGTATGGTGCTTTTATGGTCATTTTTGGAGCTTGAGCAGCCCCAGGATTGTTGGAAGATCCCAGATAGGAAAAGCATGTCTTGGGCTGGAAATAACCCCCAAATGCTGGTTAGCAGCTTCTAGGAAGAATCTAGGAAAACAACATAAGGCTTTTTTATGGTTATGGTGTTTTTCTCTGTACATGCTCGGGGTCAATTGGAGTACACATACAAACAAGATGCATGAAGTAAGATCAGAATCACCTCCACATTACATGGTGTTTGCCAGGGCACTAAAACTAATTTAAAGGCACCTCTTGAAAATAGTTTCTGAGTTTGTGTTTCAGTTGCCAAACATTTTTTCTTTGAGCCCAAAGTGTTTGATAGAAATCAAATGCGTTCAGAGCAGTGCTTGAAAGATCAGATCAATGAGTATTTTTGAAGACTGAACTAATGAGCTATTTGCACTTTTAGATATCTCACATCTATAATTACATTTTTTTCAGAAGGATTATTGTGTGTTTTGTTGTTCAATTGTTCAATATTCCAATTTATATACTCCATATACATTCCCTTCTGTGTTGACTAGATAATTCTGACCTCATCAGAATTCCCTTTATATGACAAAGGGTGACTTGCCCTTCTCAGGCATGTGTGTTAATGAGTGTGTGCTTCATAGCCATGTGATTTCAAACCTCACTGGGAGAAGAGAAGGGAGCGACAGTTTTCTGGCACACTTTGTGCAGTGAAAAAAGAGTATCAATATTGGAAAAATAGGCAGGTGTTCGTTCTATTTTAGTATGTTAAAAATAGTTTCAAGCCTGTGGTTGCTAAGAAGGAGAGCGTCGCTTGGCTCATAAGCAGATGCATGTCTGTTGGATGTCTTCACTGGCTGTCCGTCTGATTGGTCCTGACATGCTAATTGCCTCAGGAGGAGTCAGAGAGTAAGCTGGCTAATGTCAGTAAAGGGGCACCCTCTCAGATGTTGGCATCTGTCTCACAGCTCCATCTCAACCATCTAATCCTGACCTTTTGTCCTCTACTCTCAGTCCTTTAACTTTTTCTTCCTTCACTGAGGTGATGTTTCAACATAGCTTTGAGTTGACAGGCTCTTAATGAGCCTCAGAGAGGGAACTGGGCCCCAGATGTGAAGTACAGCTGCAGTTTGCATTTATTTTTCAATCCAGGAAACCCTCCCAACCTGGAGTACCCCGACTGCCTTTTGCCCCTTCTGGGGCTCAGGCTACCTCGTGACCAGGCAGACAACTAGAAGGGATTTTTAACCATTAGAATATTAGTTTTTTTAAAGAGCTCACATAAGGAATGTCCTTCCTATTTCTTGGCTGGGGCGGATCTCCCTTCTGAAGATGAATATTCTTCCAAGATTACTTTACCCCATTCAAATGATTCCAATAAATTTCAACTGCTTTGAATTCTATGGAGTCTATTTCTGGATTGAAAAAAAGGACATTGAGTTTGAGCCACACACAAACACACACATATTAATGTCTTTGATTAGTGGAGACAGGACTGAAAAAGCACACAATTTGTAGACTGAATGAAATTTTGTCTTATGATAATTAAGCTTATCATGTAGCAGACACTTTTATCCTATGTAACTTACAAGCAACGACATGTACAAGCAATTTTACTTAGTTAATTGTATACAACATTACTTATATACTATTATAGTATTTATTAATATTTTGAATTAGATTTATTTTATGTAGTTCAGTTTTCATTTTAGTTTAACTTTTAGTAATTTTATGTGCTTTAATTTGTTTTTTTTCCCTAAACTTATTTCATTTAGTTGTCAAGCCAAAGCAACATTTCTAATTTTTGTTTGCGTTTTTTTGCGTTTTAATCTAAAATGTATTTTATATATTTTAATGAAAAGTAGTTTTACTTTAAAACAAAGCTATCATTAAAATAATAGTTTTAGTTAACAATAACAACACTGAATACTGAATTCCAAGAGTAAACCAGAGCTATATAAAAGCTGAAGCAACTACAACTGTAACTACAGAAAAGACGATGAGAAAAGGTTATTTTGTCACAGTTTTGAATCAATTACTTGCAGAACTGGCTGTTTCTTGAAGGTTGTTGCGTTCTCAGCAGATCAGGTGTGGTATGAAGAACGTTCTACCACAGTGGAACAGAGAGAGTGAGGGTCCTTGTGAATAAATGTGTCATTGTGATGGTACCATCAGGCACGGCTCACTCACTGACCTCAGAGGACTTGAGGGAGCATAGACCTGTAGGAGTGTGGTAAATAAAGTAGGAGGATGTCAGTCACAAATGCCAGGTCAGAGCATTGAATTTGATGCTGGCAGTTACAGGGAGCCAGTGGAGTGAGAGCAAATGTGCCACCACATTCTGGATTGTAGCAGCAGACTGATACCAATAACGTCACTGAAATATTGTGAATCCTTACAGACCACATTTGCTCCCACCTCAGGTGTCATTGTCGGGTGGTTTGTTTGTCTTGCTTGGTTAAGAACATGCAGTCCCAGTCCAATTCAGCTCCTGGAGGAAGTGTGAGAGAAAAGACCTGACTGAGCTTCATCTGCGCTGAGTAATCCGCCTGTGTGTGTTTATTCGCTGTGCCGCACAGCAAGCTTCAATTCATCTGCATCGTCTGAGTAAACATATCCATGAATTATTCTCTTTGGATAAAGGCACAGGAGCCTTTCTCTTTCTTCATCTCCTTCCCTTCCTCAAGTCCCCTTCTTACTAAAAACATTCTGAATATAAAACATTCTGTAGAAAATCACCCAGCCATTTCTTTCCCACTTAAATTATTTTTCAACTTGCATAAGTGGACCTTGTGGGTAATTTTAGTTTGCTGGGTTTTTTTTCAGTCTCTCCCTCTGATTCCTGTTGTCTTATGTAAGGAATGAGGTGCTAACAGCAAAGCCACTATCAACTGCAGATTGACCCACTTATTTCACCACAGCAAATCCATACAGATAACGTACCACGTTCACATTCACATACTTATTATGCAGAAGATTGATAAAGAAATATGGACTTCAGAGTGTATAGATACACTCTCTCTCTCTCTCTTACACATACACACACACACACACACCAAAGTTTTTAAATCACAAGAGAGTTTAAATCTGAATTAGGAATACAGGAAGGCATGCATACATGCAGTAAATGGAGAGCAGAGGGGCTCAGGAGATAAATGTTTCATAGGAACAGCAGTGTAAAAACACTTTCTTTCTTTCTCTCTCTACCATATTGAACTCTCTCACCTCATATCTGTGACTGTGGGAATCTTACAGGAGAACTGTACAGACAGACTGATTGGAATCTGATCTGAAAGACAGGGGGCGGGGGAAGAGAAAAGGGCAAGGCAATTGCACTCCGAGTGATGGATGGATGGATGGATGCTTGCTTTATTAGCTCAGTGCTGTAAATTGTGCTGCAATAAAAGCCAGACACAGTCAACAACACTGCTGGAACACAGAACAGTGTAACATAAATTTCAATAGATGCTGCTGATATGAAACGCGTATTATATATTATATGAAATGCATATATTTACACACACTACCAATCAATAATCGATAAGTTTTTTTCTGGAAGGAATTAATACTTTTATTCAGATGCATTAAAGAAATTAAAAGTGAACATAAAGGCATTTTGTAATGTTACTAAAGATTTCCATTTCAAATAAATGCATTTTTTACCTGTCTATTCATCAAAGAATTCTGGAAAAAAATTTTAATCACATTTCCACAAAAATAGTAAGCAGCACAACTGTTTTTAATATTGATAATAATGAGAAATATTTCTTGATCACTAAATCAGCATATTAGAATGATTTCTGAAGGATCATGTGACACTGAAGACTGGAGTAATGATGCTGAAAATTCAGCTCTGCAATCTCTTAAATAAATTACATTTTAAAATGTACTAAAATAGAAAACCGTTATTTTAAATTGTAATAAAATTTCACAATATTATTGTTTTTACAGTACTTTTGATCAAGTAAATGCAGCCGTGGTGAGAATAAGAGACTTCATTCAAAAACATAAAAAAATTATTTAATATAAACAATATTTGCACAATAGCCATATATATATTAGTATAAAATAGTATTTATTTTTAACTGAAGGAGTGTGAATTGAGAACAGGAAGTGATGGGAGGAGAGGTACGGCATCTTGAAATGATTTGAAATGAATTCAAACATGTCATCTATGCTAACCTCTGAGCTGCGACTCCAACACACAAATGTATTTTAAACTGATTGTGTGTGTGTTTGTGTGTTAGGAAGAATGCAGGAACATATAATTCTGATGGCTGTAGCAAGTAAAGTATGGCAGTACAGATAACAAATGTCTGATAGTCCTCCTCCATCCCATATCAGATATTTGCTTTTGTAAGAAACAAAAAGGAGGAGAAGGACAGAGGCAGGAGTTGTCTTGTACAGTACTATGTGTGGAGCAGAGACTGTGTACAATTGACTATATTGTCAGTGTGTTCATACTCCAGGAGAAATGCGTGCATTCAGAGGCTGTCTGTTGTCAGTGGTATCAGCTGGAGGCAGAGCTATATGGTAATGACGGCAGCAGGCAGCAGAGAAGGGTGTTTCCAGGTTCACTGCATTAGACTGCTGTCTCGCTTTTTTTTAGTCCATTTCCCTCAGCTCTCAAAAGAGCAGGGCGCTCACACACACACAGGTATACACACACGGTTTCCACAGAATTGTCACATATTTCATTATTAACAGGCTCTGGATCGTGATAAGCCATCGCAGGGCATTTTCAAGGGAATGAAGCACTAATATAAAAACCTATTTAATCAACTGGTTTTCACAGACCACAATCAAAATGTATTTTAACTTCATTACAAGCCAGTAAAAGCAGCCTGTTTCAGCTCTGCTGACTTTTTATGCTGCAATAGAAACCAATGTTGTGGAAAGTACTTATAATTATGGAAAGCTTGCAGCGTGACAAGCTGCAGTTTCAATGAAATTCTACTACAGTCAAACTACCTTTTAATTATAATTTTCAACATAAATATATGTACACGTGTACCTTGGATACAGTTCTATACATATATAGAAATTATATATATTAAAAATTGCAATACAAGCTTTTGTGTATATTGTCTATATATATATATATATATATATATATATATACACCTTGTGTTTGACAAGGTTGCATTTATTTGTAATATTGTAAAACTTATAGTAATATTGCATAATATTATTACAATTTAAAATGGTAATTTCCTATTTTATTACATTTTAAAATGTAATGTTTTAAAAAGTTATTCCTGTGATGGCAAAGCTGATTTTTCAGCAGCCATTATTATAGTCTTCATGATCGTTGAAGCAATTATTAATACGTTTAGGTGTATTATTTTTTCATATAATAATTATGTATATTAATATATAAAATGTGGTTAGGGTTATAAAATACATTTATTGTATTTTTATTGTGTGCTCTTTGATCCAATGTCATCTTCAACCAGATTGAGCCTTTTTCACAATTTTTTTTTAATTCTGATAGGTGCTGCTAGTGGCTTGAAAATTACACATTTCACCTTTAAGTTAGTAGCATCACTACATTTCAATAGCGACTCCCCAACTCGGACATAAATTTGTGTTGAATGTGTGTTCTCTGGAGGTAGCAGGAGATATGCAGGAGACGTGGGTGGATGATGTGTTGGCTTATTCTACATTCAGTTTTGGCAAAGGACAGCTGTAAATAATACCATCCCTCCCACCCTACCCCCTGTAGAATGTTTGAACAGACCAGAGGATGGGCAGCGAGTGTATTTATAACGCAGCCACCCCACAGGCCCAACACACACTCACACAACACTCTCACTTACACCAGATGCACCTGCTCAACTTTGTTTTGTCAGGTTATGTTGCAACAAATCTTGATTTGTCATGTGGCAGGGACAGGACTGTCTCCCGCCAGCAGAAGCAAACCTTTTTTGGGCTGTAATTCTTAAGGTTATATATCACAGGTTCATATCTGAGCCACAGAACGCCACATTTGACCTTGAAACATTGGCAGTTGCAAGTAAAAACAAATCTTCTTGATGGATGAGCGACTGTCTGGCTGTTTTGTGTGTACTGAGTGTGTGTGTACTTAACGTTGCTCAAAGCGAGCGTTCCTAAACTGTCCTATGACCCATCCTAAAGGCCCTGATATACTTCAAGCTAATTTGAAGAACAAACTGGTGTGGCATCTTTTCAAACAAAATTAGGCCAAAACAAAATTTGTTTGGAGTTTTTTTCAGAAATTCAAAATGGCTTGTCAAAGTAAACTCTCAAAACTGCTATAAGAAACAGAAAAGATTAATTCATTGTTTACCTGGGTCTTCAGTCTATGATTAGCTCACCTCCGCTTATGGGGCTGTCACGTGATGAACGAACGACTCGGGAAAAACCCGAAGACTCGAACCAGGTGAACTACTTGACTAATTCCAGTACAGAACCTATAGGATGTTGCGCATGCGCGACTGAATGAATCACTCCCCGAGATGACTCGTTCTTCCCGAGTCACATTAAAGATTTGTTCAAAATGAACGAATCGTTCAAGAACGACCCAACACTACAAGCTACAGTGTTTGGGGGCAGATCAAGTTGTTCACAGCCGGCCAACATAGAACAAAGGTGGGAATTATGCAAATATCTTACACTTCACTGAAGTGGGATTTGAATTACTGACGACTCGTTTGGCTGTTCAGAATCGTTTCTTTCTTTTGGGAGACAACTTTATTTATCGTGCACTTTCGGCAGATCGTTTACATTCACATTGCAACTACATTATACACTGCATGAAAGGCAATATTTAAAATAGCATAATAGGGTCACTTTAATACCGTAAAGCTGCTTGATTTAAAGCAGTCAATTGTATAAAGTGCTACACAAATAACCATGATGTTCACTAACAGTATACTACTGCTCAGATATTTCTTACAACTTTGCTGTAAGTTTATTGAGGTCTTAAAGGTGAGGTCACATTTAACACAGTTTCACGAGCAAAATCAAGTCATTCCAATTGGAATCCTTGCATTTTGGGGTTTTGCATGAGGGCAAAACAGTTCTCCACACAGATTTCCACTCGTGTTTAAGTTGGTCACTCAAATTCACCATATTGACCAAGAGAAAGCTGCTTGGTTTGAAAGTGACTTCTTTGTGGACTGTGCTACATCTTTGTGCTGATGACAATAGATAATGGACTTTTTTTGGGGGATGTTTTAATCTGACCACACCTCAAGGCTTTAGAAATCCTGAAGAGCTCCAAGTTATGGAAACTGGCAGAAGTACTTTTTCACTCGCAGTCTTCAGTCAGCAGTTGTTAGTAATGTCCCTTGCGGTTCAGATGCAAAGGTGCTCCAAGATGAGAGACGTCATGGTAAATTAAACTCTGAAGCTTAGAAACTCTGGCTCCACATTTCTGAGGTTTCATTTCTGGAAGCCCAGTATGATTCCCTGTCACAAATGAAATGTTTATACTGCAATGCATGGCCAGAGGCACATGCTGTTATAGTTTAGACACACTCTCATTAGAAAGAATAACCATGGATGATTGCATACCAACACACACACTGCCTGTGGAAACACACAAACACACACACACACACATTGGGAAAAAAACAAGTTCCCAAAAATATCAGTCACATGTCCCCTGTAAATCCTGGCTTATCTGTTGTAGCGTCTGGGATTTCTGGTTTCCAGAGGACATGTCTCTGCCTCCGTGCTGCTTTAGAGGATGAATGGGGAGATGGAGGAAACGCTATTGAATAAAATATGGATTTATGGGTCACGTGCCATAATCTAAATCATATTAATCTCTGCTCAATCATTGGGGTCAGCGTAATTTCTGGTTGCTGTTTAAGTGATTGTTGATAATGTTCCATTACAGAGCATTTGTGGACAGTGATTCAATACAGCAGTGGATGCTATTAGTTAAGATTTGTAGAGAAGGAAATTACACTTTCTATTTGAAGTAAACTCATATTAGGGTAGTTTACTGAAGTAAATGCTTCTGATAACAACTTTTGAGTGCATTCCTGATGCGTTTTTGCGTTTTTGACCATTGTTGAACTGATGAGCAGTAAAAAAGGCTCAGTACTTGTTTTTACCCAGTGTTCTCTGCTCTGACAGGAGGACTATGATCGCCTGCGACCCCTGTCCTACCCCATGACAGATGTCTTTCTCATTTGCTTCTCTGTGGTGAATCCAGCCAGCTTCCAGAACGTGAGAGAGGAGTGGGTCCCTGAGCTGCAGGAGTATGCACCCAACGTCCCTTACTTGCTCATTGGTACTCAGGTACGCACACCTGCTGCTACATATGGCAATAATATTCCATATACTGTACACTTTTTGTAATTGAATGTGAAACAGTGCAGAAAATTGCAACAGAAACATTTCAAACACTAGAACGCTACAGTATACTGATGTTTTACTGTGGCTATATTGGTGTCTAGTTATTTTCTTGGAAATATATCTATTAAAATTGTTCATTTTAACTGAATGTGTATACTGCTTGTTTTGTCAAATGTTGTACTCTGTATATGAAGGAATTTGTGAAGGAATATGTATTTATTTTTTACAGGTATTTTACCTGTGTTTTGAATTTTGCACCTTATTGCATTGTGTTTTAAGGTTAACAGGTTAAAGGGATAAGTGTCTGTAAAATTACTGGATAATGTCCTTACAGAAAATTATAAGTATTTTTTATTTATATATAAGAAAATTATCAGTATTTAGTTATTTTTTAAACTGTGCATGTCATCCATGCATACTGAAAATGTCCATACTGTGCACAGTGTGCATATGGCAAAAATGTGTATGAATAGTTTGGTGTGGATGCCCCAGTATTAATGTTCTGTTCAATACAGATAAGCTAATAACTGATAAATGGCGGCCATTACAATTCTATTGTATTTTGTGTAAATAAATATATATAAAAATAAAACACTAAAAACTAATATCAGTTCTTTTAAATGCTGCAAGCTAATTTAGGCATCATAATAATGTAATGTACAATATACAAAATGTATATGCATTTGGAGATTTGCTAAAGATTACATATAACAGTGTTATTAAATTCTTAACAGTGTTATTAAAGTATTATTTTTAATTTTTTTAGATTAACTTATATTGCATATTAAAAATATCCAGTTTTGCTCTTTATACAGTATATATCCAATATCAAACAAGACTGATAAGTTCAAATGTCTCTAATATCGGCCAATAACCAATATGGTATCAATATATTGTACATCCCTAGTATAGGCCTTCTATTCCAAATGTAGCCCAAACTCATTAATTTTTTGTTTTTGTTTTTATTTTTTGTGTGTGGGTGTCAGAATTACTGAAATTTGTGTTTATTTATATTTATCTACAGATATTTATGTTCTGGGAGAATCCATTGTGGTTGTAACTGATGTGTGTTTAAATTGTGGTAATATTATGTCATAACAGTGTTCATAGCATGATATTGTTACTGAAATTATCCAAATGGCTTATAATTGGGGTTTGGCAAATACAATAACCTATGTGTGTTAAGAGTGAGGGTTTGTCATCAGCCCCATCAGTCCAATCAGGTCATGTTTATTGCTGTGTGCATGCTTCCTGTCTTAATCAGACCACAGAGCGAGATGAATACAGATGCAGGGCAATTGATAAAAGAGGAGGCCAGAGAGAGTCAAAGGGAACAAGGACCCCGAACTAGGGCTGCACGTTAAATCAGGATAAAACCGAAATCATGATAGAGCTTAATGCGATTATTAAAGCTGCTGCATGCAAACTCATCTCTGCATCTCTATTTGTGAGTCTGGGCCACTTTAATGTGCTTTTGGGAACGCAGCATGCTCCAAACATCTTCTCATACTTGTAATGAGAAGCTCTTATCAAAAAAAAAAGAGAAGCTTTAAGTGCTCCCTGTGGTTTTCCCTCAAAATAAAAGTTAAGAAATTATGACAGCCACAGTCACAACGACATTTAATCCTTTTTTGGGTATGCAATAAATGAATTTCAAGTATTACATTTTTACTCTCTTTAGGTTTATTTAATGTAAAATTAACCACGGTGAAATATTAAGAGTAATAATTCTTATTTTGTTTTTTAGTAATTTTTAAATTATTTAGTAGTAGCCGTAATAATAATTATTATTTTGTAGAATAATTATTTTTATCATTTTAGAACCATATTTTTATAGCCATAATGATATAGAACCACAATATTTTGACCAAAACGCGCAGTCCTACAAACAAGCACAGCAAACTTGGATTTTTCTTTTTTTCGCAGTGACGATTTTTATAAAAAATTTCAGTTAGATTTACTTTTTCCACCTTGAATCATGTAGCCCTACCCTGAACCCAAAAAAGCTTCACTTCTGCCGTTGACATATTTAAAGGTGACATATCATGAAAATCTGACTTTTCCAGGTTTTAAGTGCTATAATCAGGTCCCCGGTGCATCTACCAACCAATGAAATGTGAAAAAGATTAACCCAATAACTTTGTCTAGGTAAGCCTTTTTCTGCAAGCGTCTGAGAAAACGAGCGCGTCTGATTTCACTCCCTTGGTGACGTGGCAAAGGGATCTCATTATAATATTACCGCCCCTTAATCTGTAAACTTCCACTCAAGGCACCGTAATTTTGATTTCGCAAGTGACAACGGTGTACCAGTTCTAATGCCATGGCGAAAGTTTGAGCAAAACATGCTAACTGTTCTGTCTTTGGCTGCAAAGACTACCACAGAACATTATTTACAGTCCCAGCCTCAGAGGAAACAAGAGAGCAGTGGATTTATTGATTTATTTAGGCTACTGAATATTGCTGCTGCCACACAGATCTAAAATAAACAAGCGATTTATTTCCCAGCTGTTTACCTTCACAGACACAACCGACTGTTTTTGTAACTCGTGTTTTTAACGTAAACTTGTGTGTGAATGAGAACTTAGTTTAGTACTCACATGCTGTGACAGCCGCTTTCTGTCCGTGTGCTTCTGGATGTGTGCACTCAGAAAACCTTATATCTTAAGTTTAAACTCATATGGTTTAAAACGCATGATTTCAGCACGATAAACATGCTAATCAGAACCAAAACAGATGTTTTTAGCAGGTACAGCTGTAAAGGCGCAGCTCTATTCTGGAAAAGGGGGCGGGGAGCAGCAGCTCATTTGCATTTAAAGACACAGACCCGAAAAACAGCTTGTTTCTGCTTCCACTCAAAATAGGCATTTTCAAAATTATATAATGATCTGTGGAGTATTTTGAGCTGAAACTTCACAGACACATTCTGGGGACACCAGAGACTTATATTACGTATTGTAAAAAGGGGCATAATATGTCACCTTTAAAGGAAACCTTTTCAATTTGTGCTCCACATGCCTAATTGGATGATGTGAAGGAAGTACTGCTCTGTGTAGTGGTTTGGTAATACCTCAGTGGATGTATGGAGAGCAGCTGGCAAAAACTCAAACTTAGATGAAGTGGAATTTTAATTGGAAATGGAAGATGGAGACCCTCCTAGACAACTGCAGTGGTGCTTTTTAGGTGAAAGGGGAGTCTGCAGACGCATGCCACCTTCTGGACTTTGAATTTCCTGTTGCCTTCTGCTCTAAAAACAAACCCCATCGTATGGATCTCATCCGTCATCCTCCAAAGAAATGCAGAGAGCACATGTGCTCATACAGTTAACCCCAAACGTTGAGCTTGCTTAACTGTAAATTTGTCTCCGTTTCCCTTTTTGGCTGTAGATTGACCTGCGGGACGACCCCAAGACTATTGCCAAGCTGAACGATTTGAAGGAAAAGCCCATTGTGACAGAACAGGGCCAAAAGCTAGCCAAGGAGGTGAGGAAAATGGATACTTCCTCTTTCTCAAGTACAAAATAAAACTGAAACTTTGTTCTGCGAAAAAACTCCGACATGGGTCAAAAGGAAAGTGAAAAGATTGTCATGACTTACTGGTTTGACCTAAAAAGGTGTCTCATTTCTGTGCCTTTCCAGATTGGTGCCTGCTGTTATGTTGAATGCTCAGCACTGACACAGAAAGGCCTGAAGACTGTGTTCGATGAGGCCATTATAGCCATTCTGGCTCCTAAGAAAGGTGCGCTCAAGCGAAGACTGGGCCCACGCTGCATCAACTGCTGCCTCATCACATGATACACCAGCTCAGGGGCACCAGTGAAAGAAAGCAAGAACTGACAACCAACCAGATTTCAATCTGACTTCTGAACTAAAACATGGTGAACCAATGGGCCCAGTCACCTACGACTGAAATATGAAAAGTCCAAGTTATGGGCGAATGACAAGAAGAACTGACAAAAAGACACATTGTTCAGGGAGAAATGACAAAGGAACACTAAACATTGAGATGGAATACAAAGAAAACGGGCAAAATGATTTATTGAACATTCAAGCACACCGAAAAGATGTCTGAGACACCCTTTCTAATGACTAAGAACAATCAAACCGTATTTCTGTGTCTGGCTCATCAAGCATGAGTTCATTTGAGAGAAGAAACCCAGGCAACCCTAAACAGCACAACCAAACCCATGGGTCATTTACAGAAGTAGGGCTTTTTTTAACTTCAAAAAGGGAAACTCAGCATCTCAATTTGGGTTGCAAAACAGTTGCTTTTTACAAAATGTCTCAAGTCAGAAAAAGAGAGGAATGATCAAATAAATACTGCCATTAGGAGCATAATACAAATTAAATCTCTATTCTACAAAACAACAAAAACAGAAACGACTGATTTTTTTATTGTTGTAAATGTGACCTCAGAGTCAAGCATCATATCTTGGATTTGGAGCAGGTGCTGGGACGGACAGTCGTCTTTTGACCACAGCCTGGATCTCTTTCTCTCTCAGTTCCTGGTGGCCTGTGATTGTGTCCTTTTCCTCACTTGAGCTTGTAGGTGAGCTGTTTGCGATGCCAGTGGATCCAGACAGGAGCAGCGAGGAGGCCAGTCAGAAACCCAGTAGTTGCCCCAAGGGTACAGGAAATGGGCCAAATCTGGACAGAGGTGCCACAAAATGAAGATCAAAACTGTCATTTTGCAGGAGCACAAGTGACTGACTGCAAATTCTACAGAATCACTGTGGTGTTTTACCAACCAAATTTTGTATTCGAGACTGCTTTCTTCCTCTTTCTTTTTTTAACGTTGAGTTTTGAGTGTTATGTATTGGTGGCCTTGCCTCTCAGGTGCGTGCCGACTGCTTTGCATTGTGAATTTTTGCTTCATATGATCAAGGTGATTTCAAATGTTATTTGATTGTTTTTAAATGAATTTCTTGCAGTCCATGCAAATATGTGGAGTGATCTGAGTGGTCTTAAAAGCTTCCAGCACATTGTGAGCAACAAAAAAAGCCTTTATAAATAGTAGATATATGGAATGCAAATTTAAAAATCAAAAGGCACAATGGTTTTATGAGAGAACATAATTAAATATGAAATTGCTGTTGATGCTCAATGCGCAGTGGATAAACAAAATGTAAATTTAATGACTTGCCTAATATTTTGTCTTTTTTTTTTGTCTTGTTGCTTCCTCGTATAGATTTGAATGCCTTATTTCACTGTTGCACATAAAACATTTTAAAATATGCAATTATTTTTCTGTTATATCAACTTGAAGAAAATGTATTATTATATTATACTAAGTGACACAAAAATGATAAGCTACCGTTCAAAAGTTTGGGGTCTGTAAGAATGTTTTGAAAGAAATCTCTTTTGCTCAAAGTCTGCATTTTTATATGATCAAAAATACAGTAAAAACACTAGTATTATGAAATATTATTGCAATAATTCTTATTTAAATTTTTTAATGTACTTCATTCCTGTGATGCAAAGCTGAATTTTCAGCAGTCATTACTACAGTCTTCAGTGTCTTCAGAAATCATTCTAATATGCTGATTTGGTGCAACATTTTTTATTAGCAATATTGAAAACAGCTGAGCTGCCTTTTTTTTGTGGAAAATAAGTTTTTTTGTGAACTGTACAGAAAGTTCAAAATAACAGCATTTATTTGAAATATAATGTAGTTGTCAGATTTGATACAATTCATCCTTTCTGAATAAAATATTTTTTTTTCTAATGACTAACCCCAAACTTTTGAATGATGTGTGTGTATATATAGTAACAAAATATTTAATAAGCGCTATCCATCCTCTTGTCGTCTTTTATACAGAAAATGAGATTTCCTCCCTTCATGCTTGATCTCTAAATGACTGAAGATTTGTGTCTTAGAATGAAAAAAAAAATATCAGCAAAATTGATTATTCAATTATCTCAAGACCATAAAATGGCCTGCAATATTACAAGAAGTGTCATGGCAATGAGAAGGAGTGTGAGTCACACCACTCTTCATTTCTCTAAAGAAAAGCATCTGGATTGAACCACCCCAGAGTTTCCCATCAGTTCACACTCCCATCATCATGTGTTGAGGAATCACTGTACGGCAGCCTCACTCTCCTCCCTACAGCTTCCTCACTCCCACAATGAGTCCGTCTCATCTCTCTGCTCTCGTCTAGACATCTGTGTGTAGAGAGCGTGTCAGAAAGCACACATGGGAGACTTCAGTGTGACATTTTGAGGGCAAAACGAGGGCAAACACTGGCCTCTGATCAATGTCTTTGTACAACACATGAATAATTGAAGTACCAGTGCAGTCCTTCCATGCTTTGAGAACATTACATTTTTCATGAAGATTGGTTCATTCCCAACAAAATCTGTCTATGGCTATCTTGCATGATTTACTGGTTGAGAGGATGTGTATATTGTCTAAAAGGGTTCTCAGTAGTGTTAACTACACATTTGTTTTCTATTTGAAAATGAACCTTCTCATCTGTTTTATATTTTAATATATATTTTTCCCTGTGAAGGCAGAGCTGAGTTTCCTCCAGCTATTATTCCGGGCTTCAGTGTCACATGATCCTTGGAGTTATCATTCTAATATGCTTAGATTTGGTGCTCGGATATTATCAGTTATTATTGGTGCTCAATTATTAATAATGGTTTTTATTATTATCAATGTTGAAAACAATTTTAGCTGCTTAATTTTTTTGTGGAAACCAAGATACCTTTGTTTTCAGGATTCTGATGAACAAAACGTTCAATGAACAGCATTAATTTGATATGGAAATCTTTTGTAAAATTAAAAATGTCTTTACCGTTTACTTTTGATCAATTGAATGCGTTCTTGCTGAATAAAAGTATTAATCTATTTTTTGGTAGTATATCACGATTTTCACAAAAATATTAAGCAGCAAAATATGTTTATAACATTGATACTAATAATAAATGTTTCTTGAGCATCAAATCAGCATATAAAAATAGTTCTGAAGGATCATGTGACACTGAAGACTGGAGTAATGGCTGCTGAAACTTCAGCTTTGTCATCACAGAAATAAATTATATTTCAAAATATATTACAATAGAATATATTTCACAACATTACTGTTTTTACTGTATTTTTGATCAAATAAATACAGCCTTAGTGAGAATAAGAGAACTTTTCCAAAAACATTTTAAAAAGCTTAAATCTTGTGATATTAAAGAAGTAAAAATATGTTATTTTAGTATTTTTACCCATACAATGACAATCAGGGGGGTCCAAAGCAACATTGGACCACATTGGCTTTTATTTTATGGACATAAAAATCTCATTTTGTTTTTTGCAGGAGAAAAATCTGGTTTTTCAATGACAATGAGTGAATGAATTTTATTTTTTGTTAAACTATCCCTTTAAGAAGCTATAAATAAATATATAGAAAATGTTATAAACTGAAAGCATGAACAAAAAACTAAAAGTGTAACCAAACCAAAATATTTACACTGCTATTCAAAAGTTTGGGATCAGTAAGATTTGTAATGTTTTTTTTAAAGAAATCTCATTTGTTCATCATGGCTGCATTTCTTTGACCAAAAAAAGAAAAAATAGTAATATTGTAAAATATTATTACCATTTAATATACTTTAAAATTAGTGCTATCAAACGATTAATCGCATCCAAAATAAAAGTTTTTGTTTACATAATATATGTGTGTGTACTGTGTATATTTATTATGTATATGTAAATACAAGCACATGCATGTATATATTTCAGAAAAATTTTATGTTTATATTAAATATATTTATATATAATATAAAAGAAGATTAATATAAATGTATATACATGTTTTCAAAATATATACTGTATGTGTTTAAATATAAATAATAAATAAACACTGTAGTGCACATATGTAAACAAAAACTTATTTTGGATGTGATTAATCGCGATTAATCGTTTGACAGCACTATTTCAAATATTTATTTCTGTGATGCAAAGCTTAATTTTCATCAGCCATTACTCCAGTCTTCAGTGTCACATGATCCTTCAGAAATCATTCCAATATGCTGATTTATTATCAATGTTGGAAACAGTTGTGCTGCTTAATATTTTTTTGGAACCTGTGATACTTTTTTTCAGGATTATTTGATGAATAAAGTTAAAAAGAACTATCAATTTAACACATCCTTGCTGAATAAAAGCATTCATTTCAACAACAAAAAATTACTGACCCCAAATTTCAAAAACATTTCTCTGGCATCTTCCTTCTTTCTGAGGTTTGCTGCAGCATGCGAGCAAGAGCTTTGAAACAAGGAACCCTCTTCTGAAAATCTGCTGCAACAGCAGAAATCTTCTCTCTACACTGAGCAAATGTATGTAACTTAACAATGCTCTCATTAAGCAACAAAGTTTTGAGGGGCTTTTGGTTTATCAAACAGATATAATGGAGAGTTTTCAGGAAATCATAGGGGGGGGGGGACAGAAGAAATGCACTGGGATGTGACTCAAACCTGCATCACCCAGTTGAGCGCCACTTCTCAATAACACAGAAGCATCTGCATTAATTGACATTCCTTTTCAAATCACTGGAATTTCTGAGACCAGTTGGCATTGCAATACTGCATTAGTCTCATCACACTAACCTGCCAGGGTCTGTCCCAGTCGAGAGGAATAGGGAGAGCTCCCAGCCAGGCCCCAATCACACTACAGCCAGTGGTAATCTGAAGAGAGGTGTCCCACACTGACATCGCCCTGGAAATGGCACATGCTTAACATCATAATATTGCTAATAACAAATTGACCTGAATAAAATACAGACATCACTCAAGGAACCATACCAAAATGTTACCACACTACCGTTCAAAAGTTTGAGGTCAGTAAGATTTTTTTTTAAGAATATACTTTTATTCAGCGAGGATGCATTAAATTGACCAAAAGTGACAGTAAAGAATTTATTATTACAAATAAATAAATAAATGCTATTCTTTTAAATTTTCTATTCATCAAAGTATCTTGAAAAAAGTATCATGGTTTCCACAAAAATATTAAGCGGCACAACTGTTTTTAACACCGATAATAATAAGAAATGTTTCTGAGCACCAAATCAGCATGTTAGAATAATTTCTGAAGGATCATGTGACACTGAAGACTGTAATCATGCTGAAAATTCAGCTTTTCCATTACAGAAATAAATTACATTTTAAAATATATTCAAATAGAAAACAGTTATTTTAAATTGTAATAATATTTATAATATAATATTACTGCTTTTATTTATTTGTATTTTTGATCAAATATATGCAGCTTTGAGGAGCATAAAAGACTTCTTTCAAAAACATGAAAATCTTACCAATCCCAAACGTTTGAACAGTAGAGTATATATAAACATACATACATATATATATATATATATATATATATATATATACACACACACACACACGCACATATACATATATACAGTATATAATAATAATTATTATTAAAAAATGCTGTATGTAGGTTATTAAATATGAGGATGTATACAGTGCAATGATGTAAGATACAAGAGGACTATGAATGTTCGATGAAAACAGACCATGCACAACTGCGTATTTACATCAGAGAGACAAATTTCCTGCAGTGCTTAAAGGGTTAGTTCACCCAAAAATGAAAATTAGCTTGTGTTTTACTCACCCTCGAAGCATCCTAGGTGTATATGACTTTCTTCTTTCAGACAAATCCAGTCGGAGTTATATTAAAAATTGTCCTGGCTATTCCAAGCTCTATCATTGCAGTCAGCGGGTGTTGCAGTTGAACAGTCCACAAGTCGTCAAATAAAGTTCACACATTCATAATAAAACGTGCCGCAGATGGCTCCGGAGGGTGAATAAAAGCCTCCTGTAGCGAATCCATGTGTTTCTTTAAGAAAAATATCCATATTTCAAACGTAATAAACACTTTTCTCTCACTTCCGCTGACTGTCATACACTGAAGCAGTTCCGGCGGATGACGCAGCACGTATGAGCAGCGCACGCGCCTCTGAGATATGCTAGTTTCGCGAGTTTGTTTATAGGAGCAAAGGAAGCACAGTTTCCTTACTTTAGCAAAGGAAAACCAGTCTCCTCTTGGTTTATATCGAAATCCTCCAAACTTTTTTTCTTTGCAATTCCTCGGTTTGTACTTCTAATTCGCATTTATGCTGCGGCGACCGGCGTTTTGTTCTCTCTCCGCATTCGTCACCAATCACGCAACGCCGACGTGCTGCGTCATCCGCCGGAACTGCTTCAGTGTATGACAGTTAGCGGAAGTGAGAGAAAAGTGTTTATTACGTTTGAAATATGGATATTTTTCTTACAAAAACACATGGATTTGCTACAGGGGGCATTTATTCATCCCCCGGAGCCATCTGCGGCACGTTTTATTATGGATGCGCGAGCTTTATTTGACGACTTGTGGACTGTTCAACTGCAACACCCGCTGACTGCAATGATAGAGCTTGGAATAGCCAGGACAATTTTTAATTTAACTCAGACTGGGTTCATCTGAAAGAAGAAAGTCATATACACCTAGAATGCTTCGAGGGTGAGTAAAACACAAGCTAATTTTCATTTTTGGGTGAACTAACCCTTTAAGCAGAGATACTGCAGCTCTATAAACTCACAGTAGCTCTGGCTATCATACCTCTGGAACATCACTAAATTATAGTCCAGACATTCAGTGGTCTTGTTTCAAAACACTTCAGTTAGCCTGAAACATTTAAATGAAGCTAAAATAATACATACAGAGAAGCTTTTTAAAAATTAAATGCTGATATATACAATCAGTAAACAAGATGCAGCTCATGCCCCACCCTACGGCGAAGAAAAAAAACAAGATTTGATCTGAGAGAGCATTAAGCCACACTTAAATCTAGTTACTCACATTTGAGCATTGCAACTGCCATTTTAAATGGATTTTGCATCATTTATTCTAGATATAAGGTGTTCGTCATACAATCCACTGTCTGTGAAACTCTATGAGAACTGTTGCACCCATTCGTCAAAGTTGGACAAGGTCTCCATCTAGTGGATCCCAATACTGCAGCTCTATAAACACACAGTAGCTCTGGCTATCATACCTCTGGAACATCACTAAATTATAGTCCAGACATTCAGTGGTCTTGTTTCAAAACACTTCAGTTAGCCTGAAACATTTAAATGAAGCTAAAATAATACATACAGAGAAGCTTTTTAAAAATTAAATGCTGATATATACAATCAGTAAACAAGATGCAGCTCATGCCCCACCCTACGGCGAAGAAAAAAAACAAGATTTGATCTGAGAGAGCATTAAGCCACACTTAAATCTAGTTACTCACATTTGAGCATTGCAACTGCCATTTTAAATGGATTTTGCATCATTTATTCTAGATATAAGGTGTTCGTCATACAATCCACTGTCTGTGAAACTCTATGAGAACTGTTGCACCCATTCGTCAAAGTTGGACAAGGTCTCCATCTAGTGGATCCCAGCCACTGAGGACTGTATCTGAAACAATCACACACAAACTGCTCACCAAAGCTATTCCAAGGAGCCAGCAATAATTCCAGTGCTTCATGTAGAGAGTTTATCCTGCACTTACCCATCTCTGCTGAAAACCCGGATCCACGCCTGTACATTAGGACCCAGGATACAGAGACATCTCAATGTTGTGAGTGTGGACAGCAGCACAGCCAGAGAAAATGTCTCCAGAGCAGACCTACAATGTGATGTATGACTTATACACTGGTATTTTACATTCAACAAACAAATAAGCAACAGTGTACTTACTCTAGCAAAGGTGCACCGTATAGTACCACCACAGTATGAAAAAAGAGGCATGACAGTAAAAAATACAGACAGGATCTGAACAATCTGTTGAGCTGTCAAAGAAATAAAGGAAACTCAAGTAATTATGAAAGTCATCAATTATGTTTCCGTATAATTGCAGAACATTTTGCCCATCTCTACCTTGTAGCTCAGTGTGTTCTTCTTTGTTGGTGGGCTGATGCCAAGAAGCCAAAAGACTGCAATGTTGACCACAGCAACAGATCCAGCCACACAATGCAGCCAAACCATGTGGGTCCCATAAACAGAGAAGTTTTCCACAAACACAGCAGGCATCACAGTTGCCATGAAGATGGAGGAAGCAACAATGGCATGAGCCGATGCCATGCCCCTGATCTCAACATCCCACATTATGGAGGTTAAGTGGTGCTACCTGATAAAGAACTATGAGATTAAATCAATGGGATGAATGAACGATTGCAACAAAAAAAATAACTACTTCGTTACTTTCGAATTATTTCATATAAGGTCAAATAACACAAACACCGATACGAACCCAACGTAATAATGAGACTGGCGATCTCCAGTTGTGAAAATAAAGGCAAAGGACACTATATTGCACACAGCTAAACTAAATGATTAATTTAACGATTACTTACCAGTGGAGTGGTGTGACTAGTTTACGTTTATATCCACAAATAATTCCTAAATTAATGCTTTACCAGATTCATCGAGCACCTAAATAAATATGTACAAATTACAATCGTACCATTTCTGGACCGAATACCATAAGACTACAAATAAATATAAAAGTCGAACAGTTTATTTACAAAACATGACTGTCGTGTACTTCCGGTAGAATGAAGTCACCAACAATCACTCTCATCTAAACAAAACCTAATAAAAGATTCTAATAATAAAGCAATTTAAACCTCATTATTATTATTATTATTATTATTCACTGTTACGGCACACTATTTTTTGTTTCTCGCTAAATACAACTACATTGAGTGGTATTTGTTAGGACCTTTATTTTGACAACGTATACGTCCCTACACTATGCAGTGTTTCTAGCTGAGTTGTGCCTCAGGACAGACGAGTATTATGGGAGAAATTCTTAGTTATCTGAAGATAACAGGATTATAAAGTAGAATTTAAATTTCATATTCAATCAATCTTTATTACAGACTCAAGGTCCAAATAAAAAAAAAACAAGACAACAGGACAACATGTACAACCCACAGCATCTACCACCACAATAAAAAGTTACAAAGTACAACAATACCAATGTCTCCACAGCTTTGACTGATACCGTGTAGTACTAACCCTTATATTTGATAGACCCACAATAATCTCATTTTTGAAGCATTTAGCCGGCAGATAAATCTATACATAAGATTTCATAACAGTGCTTTAAAAGTGATTACTCTTGCACTCACAAACATTTCACTTGCACTATGCCATCTAAATGAAGTGAAGTGGCCAAGTATGGTGACCCATACTCCAAATGAGTGCTCTGCATTTACCCATCCACTTGAGCGAGTCAAAGTTGTTAGGTTTCTTGGAATGCTTCTAGATTAAAAACTAACATGGAAACAACATATTGAGAAAATAAGGGGGAAAACCAAGAAAATGAACAACCTTTTGAGATGCTTAGCAGGAAAAGACTGGGGTGCAACTAGAACATTAATGTTAAATATCTCAGGCTATTATGAGAGCCTCGTTTGATTATGGATGTACAGCTTATATGTCTGCTGCAGTCACCTTAAGAAGCTGGATGTGGAACAGGCACAAGCATTAAGAACATGTAGTGGAGCTTAGTACAAGTAGAAACAGGAGAGATGCCTTTATGCATAAGGAGACTTAAACTTATGTTAACCTATTGGATTAATTTAGAAGGACATAATAGTTTTCATCCTACAAAAAAACGTTTTAGATGAGTGTTGGGAACACAGTAAATATAATATAAGAAGCTTTGGATGGAAAGGAGAGAATGAAGGGTTATGTAATCTGAAATACAGCTCAACAGTTTGCTATTCAGATATCCCCCCATGGTTATTTGTGATGCCAATAATAGATTTTAATATTCAACAACAAATAAGGGATAATTCTATCCAGATACCTAAAGGTTTATTAGCATAAAATTATATTAAACAGCAATATATGGTAAGTTAATGGTATTCTCTGATGGCTCAAAAGACCCAAAGACAGGACGCACAGGAACAGCAGTATATATTCCTCAACATGATATAGCTATTATAAAAAGAACAACAGATAAATTATCAGTATATACAGTTGAACTTATGGGAGTACTACTAGCTTTAAACTGGATACAGGAAAATAATGTGAATAATGCAATAATTGCATCGGACAGCTGGTCTGCTCTTTTAAGCATTAAAAATCATGCAGATTAGATGTCATTAATGAAATTCATCAAAACATATTCTGTTTACATGAGAAGGGCTTGAACGTTGGCTTTGTTTGGGTTCCTGCTCATGTAGGCGTTGAGGAAAATGAAGCTCTTGATAAGATAGCTATATTGTCATTGAAAAGAAAAACGGTGGATTTAAATGTCCCATTAATTAGAACTGAGGGAAAGAGTATTATAAAATCTCGAATGACAGATACGGGTCGACATCTTTACAATATTCAGGAAAAAGTCGGTGAAACAGAAAAGAAGAGGTTTTGTTCACTCGGCTTAGAATAGGACATACTGGACTGAATCAGACAATATTCAAAATAGGCAAACATCCAACAGGCTTGTGTGAAAATTGTGAGGTAACGGAATCAGTGTTACATGTGTTATTGGAATGTAGGAAATATGAGGAGGGAAGAAGGGAAATGTTTCAAATGCTAAAGAAAGACATTGTAAATGTTAATGTTCAGAAGCTTTTAGAAGGAAGTACTTGGAATGTGGTCATGATTTACCTAAAAAATGCAGGATTGATGGAAAGAATATAATTAGTTCCCTTGTTTGTCATATACTGCTCCACACTCCAGTCTGGTATGTGGCGATAATGCACCTTTAAAATTGGTTGTCAGCCACCAATCTAAAGAAGAAGAAGAAAACCCAAAACCAAGACAGGGGATTATAGTAGGGAATCATGTCATTGAGATTTTTTTTTGTCACCATAAGGTCGCAAAACTCTGGACTTTTGGTAGTACCTAGGATAGCAAAGTCCACTAAAGGAGGTAAAGCTTTTTCGCATTTGGCTCCTAAACTCTGGAATAGCCTTCCTGATAACGTTCAGGGTTCAGACACACTCTCTGTTTAAATCTAGATTAAAGACACATCTCTTTGGCCAAGCATTCAAATAATGCATATCATAATCTTGTACTGCAGTTATATCTGATCAAATGCACATTATTATTCTTTAGTTTGGGTTAAACAAATCAATTTTGCTTGGTTGGAACAGCAGCTACGCTAATTATGTTTGTATTTGTTTCTCTGTTTCTGCTGGGATTGACATCCCGTGGTAACTAAGATTTACACAAGCTTCAGTCTGGATCCAGAACACCTGAGAAGAGATGATGCCAACCCCTCAGAGGACCTCAGATGATGCCAACCCTGAAACAACATACAGAACTACCACATTTTATTATAAGTTTGATTGCATCATATAATAGTTGCTGTTAATAGTGTTCATCGTCTGTTTGATTACATCTTTAGTTGATTTTTCTGTACATTTCTGCCATATGTACATTAACTGACAGTCACCACTGATAAGCTACCACTAAATATTGTAGAAACGTAATTAGCTGTAAAGTTGCTTTGCAATGATTTGTATGGTGAAAAGCGCTGTACAAATAAACTTGACTTGACTTGACCATAATTTGGTTAAATTGACTCATATAAAAGAATATAGTCTTTTTGATTGTTTCATTTATTTATTTGTTTTGTTTTCATTTCTAGTTTATTTTATTTGTTTTGATTGGTTTTTATGGTTTATTTCGTCCTACAAGCAAAATCCTGATCCATACTTTATTCCAATCGGTGGCGGTAATGCACCAGTCAGTTAGGTTGCCAACCGCCAATAAACACCAAAGAAGAAGAAGCTTCATTTTTCACAACAACTGAGAACTATCTAGACGTGTTAGTGACGGTTTTCTGACACATTTGAAGATGGTTTGCGAGAAGTGTGAGTAGTTACATTATAAATCCTGTTGTATATCAAAGGATTATTTGTTTTACTCCAATGTGTCTACGTCATTAATATTGGAGCTCGTGCCATATTCAGTAGCTTTGGCTCGCTAGCAAGATCAGCGAAAGAAACAACAAAACTGTGTGCTATATATATATATGAACGTCGCTTGCAGTTTTTTTTTTTATCTCGACGATGATATCGTCGAACATGAATGTGACGACAATCAAACATGAGATATGTCGGACGTCTGTGAATCACGCATGTTTTGATGTCCTCCGCAGGCGAGAAGAAACTGGGGCGAGTCATCACGCCTGATACCTGGAAAGATGGGGCTAGAAATACAACAGGTAATTGTTTTAAAGGTTTAATAATGTTTTATAGTTGTTACCCTTTTATATGTTTGTATTTATGCTTCGTCAACAAGGAATACTGACCTGAAAAATGTTATATTTCAGAGAGTGGTGGTCGAAAGCTAAATGAAAATAAAATGCTGACTTCAAAAAAAGCCAGGTTTGTCGCATGGAATTTTATGCTTCATCATCATAGTCTTGTAAATATGAGAGTTATGATGACGTGCTGAAAATATGTATACAATTTTGACAGGTTTGATCCTTATGGGAAATCTGGATTTGCCACATGCAGAATATGCAAAAGCTCTGTCCATCAGTCTGGTTCACATTACTGCCAGGGATGTGCTTACAAAAAAGGTGAGACCGATAGTGAGGGATGCTTAGATGCTCTTTTGTTTCTGTCACACATCTATATGTTCTCACCAGTCACCACCCCTCTTTTTTTTTACTTTTGCAGGAATTTGTGCCATGTGTGGGAAGAAGGTTCTTGATACCAAGAACTACAAACAGACCTCAGTTTGATTTAGTGTTTGTTGCTGGAGATCTGTCTTTAGCTGAGAAGGGAATGTTTGTGGATGACTGTGTTGACTCTTCCAAGTGTTGAGAATGATCATTTAAGTTCATAAAAGAGTTAAGTTTGCGGCATGTTGTGGCAATGTTACGAAAGGAGTGCTCTGGTTTATGACTGTATTTAAATGAAAATATGTCAGTGGTATTTTTCTCTTTAATTTTTCTCAACCTTAGAGCAATAGATTGGCTTGTACTGTTTGGGCAATGTAGATGCCTACCTTGAGTACATTTGCTGGGAAACATGTTTTGTAAATGTTCTTATTCATTTGGAAATAATTCCTCATTTTAATACTACCAAACATGATGAGAGTGGTTAGGCCATTTAATACAAATAAGTTCTCCTCATGGCAATTTATTGCCCTTTTTACTTACTTAGCCATTGGTCCTTACCAAAGTCTAGACTTTGACTTTTAAATGTTACCTCTTTCCACAATGAAAAAAAATATATAAATATATCAATCTTGTTTGAAGTGATATTTCCTCTACTGTAGACAGTGACATGCCAATAGAAGACAGCTAAAAGCTCAGTGTACAGTAATGTTTATGGCCTGCTTTCATTTCTTATTATTCTGCCACTGTTTTTTTTTTGTCAGCACTGTTGGAGATGTTTTCTGGAGATCTTGTTTGTTATTTCCTTTTTCAGCGATCATTTGTAATTGCAGTTTTGGATTTCATGTCTCTTGAACCCACATAATAGTATCATAATAGGATTTGTATAGAGAAACTTGTGGAGGCTCTTACAGTATGTGTAATTTATTTAATTTTTTTTGCCACATTTTAAGTGTGAGAAGTCACAACATAAGCAATACTTAGATACTGTATAATATAATTTCCTTAATATCAGTTAAATTAAGAATTGTCTGGGACACCTATTACAACGAAGAGACTGTTTTTACATCTGTAAATATTTCTTGACAAATAAAATTGACAACATTTTGCAGAAATCAGTCATTTGCATAAGAAAGCAGAGACAAATGCATTTCATAATGGTGCTTTATTGTTGTAGTTGACATTTGTTTTCTTACACAATTCAGTTCCATATATTATGTAAAAAAAAAAGTGACAATATCCTAATGGCAATGTTGTTTATTTGTAACCAAATATAAATTATGCCACACAGTAATGTCACAAGAAACCTTTCATTGATAGAACTATCAATTATTCATCATTTTTGCTTATGACATCTTAAATATTCAGAAATATCGGAGTATATGACAAAGTAAATATATCCGAATATGACAAAAATATATATATTTTAAAGTTATATACAAATTAGTTCTAGTATCTTCATTTTGTAAAACATCATATGGTTAGACAAGTATCTGAGGCAATATGTTAATTTAGTAATTGTTAATAACAAAAGTAAGAATAGAAATTACACATAATTCTATCCATTTTAAGGCAGCTGTGTGCATGTTTGGCCATTCAGTGTTAGTTTCTCAAGGTCTTTTGCTCAAAACTAGTAGTTCATGTAACACTGACATCGATATTTTTGTGGAAACCGTGATCAGTTTTTTGAGGATTATTCGATGAATAAAAAAAAGAAAAGTTCGAAAGAACAGAATTTTTTTTTTTTTTTAAATAGAAATCTTTTGTAACATTACAAATGTAACTTTTTTAACAATTTAATGCATTCTTGCTGAATAAAAAAGTATTATTTCTTTTTAAAAAATCGATCTCCCTTTTTTGGTATCTAGATAATAATAGGATAGTTACCTTGAAGTCTGCGACAGTAGATTTCAACAATCCTAAAGAGGGACAAAAATTCATAGTATGTTAAAACACTCCAGCAAAATGTAACACTTACCAAACAGCCAATTTAATATGTAGCTATTTACTTAAGATCAAAGCATGACAATATTAGCAGAATATTCTTGTATGTTTTTCAGTATGTATGTTATATGGTGTTGCTCTGACCCTCTTTCTCATAAACATTTCTCAAATGTATATAACTATAGTGCAAATGGTAAATATTCTAAACAATTTTGTAATAAGATTAGTAATAGATATCAATGGGGTGTGAATGGTGTCTCATGAAGTCTGGTTTATTTTACTCAGGCAAAGGAAACACCAGGCTGTACATGATATTTTGTGAGGATTGCAATGTTAATGGTTCCCACCACCACCCCGCAGTGGAGGTGGGAGTTGAGGGTGATTTCCTCAGCGCCAGAAGTTAGCTAGTCTGGTGTTTTTCAGATGGGACAGGATACTGTGCCAGGCTTTGGATCTAAGCCTCAAGTGAATGGGCTGTGATAACAGAAGAACTCAGCCACTTGTAACTAATACGTTCTCTTTTTCGGACCCACTCTGATGTGAGAACAAGGCCCTTTACCATCCGTCTGAGACTGGCACACTAAATTGTGTGTGTGTGTGTGTGTGTGTGTGTGTGTGTGTATTTGCAAGCTGTATACTTACCTTGCAAGCTTACTGAGGCCAACAACCTTTTTACTTGGCAGATATCCTATGTGAACCTACAGATTAATTCAAATAAGGTCATTTATTTCTTATGTACTTCAGCTCATTGAAAAGAACCTATTGACCTCCCAGCACTCAACAATCTCCCAGGCCCAGACAAATGCATGCATCAATGATCCCTTTACAACCCATGAAACCGCCTTGCCTAACGGTGCAACATCAAGCATAACATAAGAAGTATGAGTGACTAAAAGCATCTTTCATTGAAATTATCAGCAGATACTAAGACATACCTTGCCAAAAAATGGTACTAGATGATGTTCACAAAGTGAAAACATGTCAATATCTTTCACAATAACTAGCTCCTCGTGGTCTTCGTCAAAGATGGCATCATTAAGGACATCTGTGGAACATGATACACATATGTTAATATGTAACATAACTTTAATGGTGTTTTTGCTACTGGACACACAACATTTCAATATGGAAGGGTTTATGAAAGAACTTTGAAAACAATATGCGTTAAAAACCCTCTCATAAATCAGATCAGTTCAGGAGAGAGGCAAATACATAGCAACTTAAATGTGATTCGTTTAAGTAGTCCTTTACACCAATCAGGCTATTGAAGCTGGTGCTTTCAGCATCTGTTGCAGACCAATTGAGCAATTCCAGAATGACGTATAAGTATTTTATACAACACCTCACCAATGTAGTGGAATTGTCAGACACACCACTGGGTAAAACTATTTTATTTATTTATTTATTTAACCAGGGACAATGCACATTAATAGTACATAAATATGTAAAATGCGCCAGATTTAGCCAACACTGGCTACTTTTCATCCATAGTCCCTTTTGTTTAATTGTTTAATAAAATAAACAATTTTGGTATTATGTGACTGCCCAAACATAACCCACTGATAAGCACTATGATGTGATCATAATTTTGGCTACATTCATACCCATAAATGTAACTTATAAAACCCGAGTTTGGTGATGAGCTACGAACTAGACTTAGACTTAAGTCTAAAAATGCTCAGTGGAAACTAAAAATCAGGTCTAAAAAAATAAACAATGGAACTATATATTAAAAGCTAGATAATAACTCAAACTTTCAGTATTAGCATATTTATAACATATGTACGTTCAAGTTTTTTTATATACCCATGTGCTAATAATCCAAAGACTTTCAGAGGGTCTACTTTATCTGTCAGTCATTTTGGGAGCTCTAAATCAACTAGTCACTCTCCACACAATTGTTATGTGACTAGTTTTTGGTGACACACAGCCAGCTATCTTAAAGACTCTTTAAACAAAGCACAGAAGTAGTATATTTCAATTTCTGTGGTATATTTGTGTTGTGTAAAGTCATAATAAAGGAATAAACAGCAGAGTATAAAAAGAGTAATGTAAGAGAAATGAAGAGTAGCCTATCCTAGCTGGATGTGTCAAAGCAGAGTGGCTACTGTTGCTATAGTAACCTCCTCAGACCTCAGGTGAAAGTGATTTCTGTTTGCTAACTTGAAACTTGCTTACTAAAACGTCGTTTGGAAACCCTATATTTGAAAGGAAATATCAGAAATCAGATGAAATTGGATAAAGTACTTATTTTCTGCATAATAATAATACGTACCGTAGATGGTCTCGTGGTAGCCTTTGGTCAGGAACTGCATGGCCTTTGCTGCACGGAGCGGGGTTTTGAGCAGCCCCTGTCGGTCCGTGTTCTCTCCCAGACCTCGCAGGATGGTTGTGTACGCCGCCTCCAGAGCAGGTAACCGCGACTCATCCTCCGCCTCTTTCCGGGATGTCTCGTTTTTGTGCTGCACAGCGACTTTCTTCGTATCGACTGTCAGCTCGCTAAAGCCGTTACGGCAGAGATACTCTGTGACAATTTTGCCATTGCACAAACCGTTCAATTCTGCCGCCTTTTGGTATTCCATTGACTGCACTTATAATTACTATTTAAGAGAGAATAAATTATTAATATAGTTATATATTTAAAAAGCAAAGTCGTAAATGCAATCAGCTGTCTATTCTTTCAGAGCTGCAACCGGTCCCCAGTTAGGTTGTCGTAGTGCTTCTGAGTTGAGATTCAGTTGCAGTGTAAGTCTCGCCCACTCAGCGTGGCATTTATAGGTGCCCTCAACTAACACTGTCCAATTGAACACGTCGGCTTTTAGTGTGAGCACGCGCTCTATTGTGTTTTACACATGTCACACCCTTTTTATGGGGTGTAGTTGAATAATGCGTTACAGTCATGCAAACGGCGTGAACTGATTCGTGATTTGCTTTTCTGAATGTAAAGACATATTTGAGCGTCAGAATTATGACCTCACGTGCTCACACATAAGCTAGACCCCCATACACATCAAATTCCTTGACACTTTTAAATAATAGCCTAATAATAATGAAAATAATAATTGGATTTAATATTGTTGTTGTTAGTGCTGTTTTTGTTGTTGTGAAATATAAATGGTAATGACAAAGAATTCTACTCATTTGAAAGGCATAGTGTACACAATTACACAGACATTGTATGTGACTTCCCATTGATAATGTGTGTACTGTTTTTAGGACATTTTATATTCAAAATCTAACCATCACACAAAACTTTTTTGCATATTAAAATGACATTAAATCATTATTTTGAATGTTTATTAAGTCATATTTTCCTCATATTGCCTTGTGGGCACATTTACTTCCCATGATGTTGGGAAAACCTGATCAAAGTCGTAAGAAAATATATTGAGGAAAGTTTTTAAAGCTGTATTTTTTTTTTCTTATTAATTGAAATCATATGACTGAAAATGTTAGTCATTCCTCATAGCAGCATATCCAAGACTGATTCCTGTGACAAAGCTCATTTTCCCCAAAAGGTCAGTTTTCTTGGGATTTTGGCTTGAAATTCAATCATGTGAAAGTCAGGCGTGGACTGATAAGTTGATGTTGGGATAGTTTACAGTGGGTTATGTTATGAATGTATGCAACTAGACTTTATTTCATACAAAATGAAAAAAAGTAATGAATGAGTTATTGAATGTATGAACAATGAATGATTAACATGTTTGGAATTATGCAATTGTTGGTTACAATGTTCCAGTATACTCAAATGCATTTGCTCAGAAAGTACAAAAGAACACAGAATCCAAGATCATAACCAAAAGGAGATTACTACTTTATGCAATGTACAAAAATAACTCAGCAGCTCCATTGTACCACTATATTGCGTCACCTGACTTTTTTTCTTTTTTCTTGTGAAGGTTCTGGTACAGCTGGCCTTTGAGAGGTGAATTGGAAAGCTGGCTGGCTGACCTAAATTATTATTTGTTCCTTGGAAAAACAATGGAATTCAAAACATGAGCTATCAGTTTCAGGACTTTTGGATGCTGCTTTGTGTGAGTGTTTGCATTGGGGTGTGTTTTGGATAGTTCAATATAAATAAAATATTCAATGATAATGTGTAGTAATGTTTGATGTTTTTACATTATTTAAGGTTTTTACACCAAACATTCAGGAAATGTTACAGTTTAAGTGATATGTGTAACACATACGTCATAGAACACAACACATACAACACAAATCATTTCTACATTTTTAGAATTAGACGTGAAGCACCATCTGGGAGCCAAAATATATAGCTGAGCTAAACCGAAGGACCTGGCTCACTAAAAAGCCAGAGTCCCCATCACCTTCTGCATGCTCTGCTTAACCTGCTTGGACATTGTACAGGGGTTCTGCTGTTCTGCTGTTAACAGGCCTGACGTCACTAGTGTATGACAAGATCAGGATATCTGAGCATGGCATGATTCACAGCATCCATGCAAGTAGATCAAATAAGCCATGTTACCGTAGAGACCAGGCGAACAAGATGCTTGCCCCTCAGGCTTTGTGGACTGTTTATGAACCATGTGCATGAACAGAGGAAGAGATTCTAACTAATTGTTGAAAAAACCTAAGGAACAAGCATGTATTTGTTGGGTTGATATATACTATGTGATGTAGAAAAGCTGTTCCTCTCCATATTGCAAGGTTTTGTCCAATTAATTATTTAACAGCTACATAAACTCTTTTTTAAACATTTAGCAAAAGATAATTGTTTGAACTAAAATTCTGATCATCGTATTTTAGCTCTTGAGTGGACACAATGAAAACAGTGTTATTTTAGTATGATTTACAGTGGGTACGGAAAGTATTCAGACCCCCTTAAATTTTTCACTCTTTGTTATATTGCAGCCATTTGCTAAAATCATTTAAGTTAATTTTTTTCCTCATTAATGTACACACAGCACCCCATATTGACAGAGTTATAGTATTTATTAATATTTTAAAATTAGCTTGTATTTTTACATTTTACATTTTCATTTTACTTTTAGGTTAAGTTTTTGTAAATTATTAGGTCCTTTGTTATTGTTATTAGTTTTTTAGCTTTTAGTTTATTTTTCAGTTTTAGTTTTTGTAATTTAGTACAACTTGTACTTATTTAGCCTATTGATTTTTTTTAATCTAATATTTATATTTTATTTCAGCTGTATTTAAGTATACAAAAAAAGTTTACAGTTTAGTTTTAGTTAACAAAAACAAAACTGACTAAGATACATTAAGGCAAGGGTCAACTATAATAAAGATTTTAAACTTAAAGGTTGAAATGTCTTCTCAGGAAAAGGATATAAGGTACCAAAGTCTACCCTGACAATTATTTCTGTAGTACAATTATAGGTCTCCAACCATCCGTCCATTTTCCAAACTCTTGGCCTATGTGGTCAGAGGTTACTGAAGCCTATCCCAGCATTGCGGACCGTAATCAGGGAAACACCCTGGATGATGGATGTCCATATATTTAATTTTTATTGAGAAGAATGGGTCACTGAAACATGATGTACAAATGAATTTGAATTTACAGACACATGTGAGGCCACACAAGAGATGTTAAAACAGGAAAAGAAATCTGTGCAAATCAGTGTGGAGAGGTTCTTCACGCACAGGAGTATTTATATTTTATTGACGTGAGGAACGAAAGCTGTTTTGATCATGCTTGAGATACAGGCCATATGAGAAACCACATGTCCTTAAACAGAAGCTTCCCTTCACAAGAATGTGTGTTTTATTCAGCGACAGCTACATTCAGCACATGGCGATACAAGTCAAGAATTAAACTGAGGAGATTTTATCAGATAGTGACATTAAAGTTTTTATCAAAAAATTACATTTATTCAAGTCCAAACCTGTATGACTACTTCTTCTGTTGAAATTAAAGGGCTTTTTTTTTTTAAAGAATATCATGGCTAGAGTGAATGTACACTACTTTTCTAAAGTTTGAAGTCAGAAAGAAATTGTTTACTTTTATTCAGAAAGTATGCATTCGTTTGATCAAAAGTGACAGTACTTTTACATTGTTACAAAAATATGTATTTCAAATAAATGCCGTTCCTTTAACGTTTCTATCCATCAAAGAATCCTAAAATATGTATCACTGTTTCCACAAAAAATATTAAGCAGCACTGTTTTCAACATTGATAATAACAAATGCCACTTGAGCACCAAATCAGCATATTAGAATGATTTCTGAAGGATCATGTGACACTAAAGATTGGAGTAATGATGCTGAATATTCAGTTTTGCAATCACAGGAATAAATTACATTTCAAAATATATTAAAATAAAAAACAGATATTTTAAATTGTAATAATATTTCACAAAATTGCTATTTTCATCAAGTAAATGCAGCCTTGGTGAGCACAACAGACCTTCCAAAATAACAAAAAAAATCTAAAATGACAAAACAGCATCATATCACAGTACACTATCACGATCACCAGCTGTCACATCCCAGTCTACTGCCACCACTTCATCAAGGACTTCATTCCCCATAATCCTCTGCCTGGTCTAATCAGCTCTCATTGTTTGCACCTGTGTTTCATTAGCCTTGTTAGCTCACCCTACAAAAGCCCAGTTATCTGTCATTCTTTGCTAAGTTTTGTATGTGTCATTACTGCATTCTATGCCTTGTATCCTGGGCTGCGTTCCAGTCCGGGGGGGTTATGCCCGTCACTGGCAAACTTCTCTTCGTCTCAGTTACTCGGATATATGTTATCGATTACGTTGCATGAGTGCCCACTTCTGGCGGAACCCTTGGAATGGGCTGAACTGGAACATCCTAAACCCTAGATCACTTAGAATCAGCTGTGGAGTTGGTTTATTGTTTACATTTTTTCCCTTATGAATTTGTTTGGTGCAGCATTCTATATGTATATAGATATGTTTGGGCTGTTATAAATGTAAAAAAAAAATCATTTATATATTATAGTTGTTTGGGGTGGGGATAAATTAAACGCGATCTGCGATGACGTCACAATCATGTTGCATTGTGGTCTATGGAGCGGTCTGAAGTGTGCATATGAAGCAGACTCGCTCCCTCTGTCAAAATCGAGGGGTCGAGGGTCTGTCCATATAAACTTCCCTCATCCACTTCGCGAAGAGGAATGCACTTCAAAATGGCAGCGGAGATTCCCCCGAGGGGAAGTGCTTAGGGAAGTTTGTGAGTGCGTGTCTAAAAGTGGAGTGGAAAGCAGCCCTGGTCTTCTGTGTCTTGGTTAGTGATGCAAAGTCCGATTCATTTCCACGAACCAGTTCAAAAAGCCGATTCATCGGTTCCTGACGTCATCAAGCAATAACGTCTCTACGCATTTATTTTCTAACAACTCAGTGCAATGTTGTATCAATGAAAAATTCAAATAAATCATTTGTGTCAACGCATATTGAAACATTCAAAAATAAAGTTATTTGTGTGAAAGCATATTGAAGTGAAGTGAAGCGACATGTGGTGACCCATACTCAGAATTAGTGCTTTGCATTTATCCCATCCAAAGTGCACACACACAGCAGTGAACACACACCCGGAGCAGTGGGCAGCCATTTTTTCTGCCCAATACCACAAGCCATTCAGTCGTGGTATTGAAGGTGAGAGAGAGCTCTGTTCATTCACTCCCCCCACCTACAATCCCTGCCGGTATGAGACTTGAACCCACAACCTTTGGGTTACGAGTCTGACTCTCTAACCATTAGGCCACGATTTCCCACATTTGCTGATTATTGCCATATAATTCACTTAAGTTAATGGTGTTTGTGGTCACAGTTTCATTCGCGGATCCTCAGATACAATTGACTGAGCAATATTGACTAGCCTACAACTTGGATAAGATTCCTAAAAGTTTCGCACCTACAGCACACATTACAGACATTGATGCACAAATGCGGATATGTTCTACTTGTCTACAGTATAAAGAATGAATAAACTCCTTGATTTTGCTTAAGCAACTTTAAATATAATATACATGCACAATAAACTATTGTAAAATGTATTTACATCACTCGACAGCATAGTTCTTCTTTAACACATTTCTAATATATATTATCATTAACAATATTAATATCACCAATAAATATCCATGACCATTTCTTCATATTACATAAATACGGCCCGGCCACCTCGGTCACTGTGCCCCCTCACCTCTGATGCCGTCTCCGTAGTGGGCGCCCTGATTTTAGTCGGTGGGGCAAGGTACTGCCCTGGGAAGGTCTCCCAGGCTGTTAAATACACAGATTAAAAGCGAAATGTTTTCATTTCGGTTCGTTCTTAGCAAAACATTTTTTTTTTCGTTCAGGTTATGCAGAGCGAAATAAGAACGGTGCTGCATTTAGAAAGAATTCTTATTAACTTTGCTATTATTCTTGAATTTTCAAACTGCTAACACTTTGCAGTTTTGAATTATGCCTTTACTGTATGACCAGAAATGAGGGAGTAGTGTATTTGATGTTCCAGCTGTTTGATCGCGCCGGCGCCTCGCGCACACTAAGCTACTGCATTCATTGGATACAGCGCTGCCGTTCACCGTGCTGTTCGGCGCGAGACCCGCTCCACTGAGCCATATTTTTGTTCATTATGATATTTTTCCGTCGTTACTGGAACGCGCGTGAACTACAAAGCCTAT